>NC_056730.1:610766040-610861040 GCF_019279795.1 Protopterus annectens | reverse complement strand
CACTCTGTTGTATTGCGCCAACTGCAAACATGGAATCTACAGCATAGATGCATAGCCAGGGTTGCTCTAATCACTGACAACTCTCCCAAAAGAAATGCAAATCAAATTCAGGGGGCACTTTGCTGGATACACTGGGCTGTATGCCAGTGTCCTATCGATCTGATGGTTTCACATCAGTAAGTTCAGAAAAAGAAGAAATATGGGACTTTTAATTCAGCTATGATAGAAAAAAGACACTAAGCTGCTCTCTGAGGTGTACCGTCATCAGGGCCACCAGCAGTACCTGTCACAGACATCTTGTGGACCAAGGACAGTGATGCCCTACCATCAGCAGTAAACTTCATATACAGAGGTGGTGCCCTCATTCTTCCTCCATCTAAGAGATAATGAACTTTCCTGTTAGCTCTGTCCTTTATGCGACTTGCATGTGGCCTTATCAACAGTATTAACGTCCGTGACACCTTCAGCTAACCTCTGCTGTCACAAATCTTGATTTTCGCCTCAGTCCATCAAAAGGGTGCCACCTGTGTACAGAGCATTAATCAGCACCTTTGTTTCTTTCTGTGTGAAGTAAACTTTCCTCTTTCATTCACTCACTGCAAGAATATGACATGCAGTTTGAAAAACAAAGCAAACACTCAAACATATCATGAAATGCAAACTGTAACTTTTCTAACAGGAACTCTGGTAGCAAAACTTTACACACTGTAATCTAACCTAGGTCACCAAAGCTTGTTGATCCTTTCCAAATAGCACAAAAGGTAATGCCTGCCTAAAACAAGCTTTTACTTATCAATGTAATATAGCTCGCATGTTAACATGGATTGCCTAACTTTCAAAATGGCATAAGAATCACCTAAATGTCAGTGCAACTCGTTACGTTGAAAATAAAAGTAATGAAGGTAAAGTATGTTAAAATTAATCAGTTATTGTTACCAGCAATGTTTTACATAAATAAAACACTCTTTTCTGCAGAATGCCAAGCTAGTTCAAGAATCACTAGTGTACCGACACCCTTTGATGATCGCCAGGATGCTAAGGATATTTAAATAATGACTGGTGTACATGCAATGAGTGTACCATTAGGTTTAGCTTCTTGACTCATAACCTGGTTTCAATCATGAACTTGTATTTCTCACTCTGCCATGATTACGTCAAACTATCACATGCGGTAAGTATGGTTTGGAGAGGAATACATCCAGTTGACAAAGCGTAAACTGCATGACTCGATGGCACAGACTGTTTGGATGCATACAATTAATTTGTCGAAGTTGACAATTGTTTTGTATCAGAATTGGTCAAATCTTTGCACTGTTATATTGCATGGAAGGTAAGTGGGACTAATGAAAGCTTTAGCATTAGGGTTGGGTGCACATGTTCAAGTGTTTGCAAGTTAGGGTTAGAGTAAGGGGCTACGAAAGGTATTATACATGTGTGTATCTGTGTCTGTGTGTCCTGTTAAGTGGTCCATGCTTATCCATGTGTGCTAACCCAAACCCTGCATTACCACTATACAGACAAATTATGTCTGCAGGTTAGTGGGCTGGGTTTATTTTGTTTGTTTGTTTAACCAGTCAGAAAAGGAAACTGTTTTCTTTTTTCAAATTTTTTTATAGAAATAGCAGTTCAGTGAAAGAAAGGCAAGTTTGTTGAATATTTTACAAAAACGGAGTTTTGTTGTAACAATTCTTATTTTTTTTAAATATATACTAATATACAGATATCCATTCCATTCTATACTAACATTCCTACCCAAGCACATTCATACATAGTGTGACGAATGGAGATATTGCCAGCCCAGCTAGCTGGAATTTTGTAAATAATTATATATCATTTGTGAATATCAACATGATTTATATAAGATGCTTGTGTTACAAACATATAAGAACTGTATGTCTTGTGTATAGCCAATTGCTGGTACAGAAATGTGTGTTAAAAAACGTATTTTATAAAGTCCTTGTGCTTAAAATGTAACCACAGTGTGCCCTACTCAAATAGAAAAGAAATGTACATTCACTATTGTAACTGTTTAAATGTATATATTTTAACAGTTTTTGTATCTTTCGGCTTTTCCCGGTTAGGGGTCGCCACAGAGGAACTCCGGTCCGCTAATGATTGGAAGTAGATTTTTACGTACCGAGTTGCCAGCCCTGACGCACAACCTTCAACGAAGGTATGCCCATTCACGTATGTCTCCACATAGAAGACGCTTTAGCTGAGAATCGAACAGGACAATGTCTTACTGTGAGGCGACAATGCTACCGCAGCACCACCACCGCGGATGTATATATTTTAACAGTAAAAACTGGAATACAGGAGGTTAACTTCAGGAAAATTAGCTGAAATTAAATTATTTTATAGGCTAGGGCGGAGAGACATAATGTCTGTGCTGAGAAGCTTTCTGTATTGTCTTTGGAATGAACTAATCACTACTTCTGAAAGTATGAATGAATGCAATTGTTTTATGACTTCCAGCATCTGTCAAAGATCTGAGGTCTGTGCATTTTCACAGGTAGATGGTAAATACTACCAAGCTTCCAGCAGCGGAGGTTTCATCTGGGACAGATTCAGATGACAAGAAATTATGTCATTCTGCAAGCTACCCCAGCGGTAATATTTTTGATATTAATTCGAAAAGTCTGTTAGTGAGACAGACCATTCTGTATTCTGTCTTGGACCTGACAAGAACCATTCACAACAACATCTGGCTTGCTCTGTAAGTAAGTTCTAGGTTACAGCAATTCTCTTAGATATAGTCAGGAATACGGTGAAGCTTAGTTTAGTCATTTTTCTTTCTTTATTTGAGACTGTCCTGCAATGTTTTTTTAAATATTTCCTCTGGTTTTGAACTCTGATGTCACTGTGAATGTATATTTAGTATTGTCTTGTTCTTTTATTATTTATTATTAAATATATTTAAACCTTTCATTGTGGCTGATCTTTGTAGAGATATTTAAGTTTTAAGAGTACCTGCATATTTATTTCATGAGACTGTGTGGGCCTCTCCTAACAGCCTTACTCTTGGTCAAACTACATTTGTATTACTATTAATATTACACAGTAAGACTGGACACCCTTTGTTAAGGGCACTAAAGTAGCTGATAATGAGTTGGCTGGTGGATGTGATAACTACTTGATAGTCTGGGCAAAAGGGAGCATAGCTAGTAAACCTGTGTCAGCCTTTTCCAGGTGTGTGTGTGTGTGTGTGTGTGTGTGTGTGTGTGTGTGTGTGTGTGTGTGTGTGTGTGTGTGTGTGTGTGTGTGTGTGTGTGTGTGTGTGTGTGTGTGTGTGTGTGTGTGTGTGTGTGTGTGTGTGTCTGTGCGGGTGTGTGTGTCTCTGTGTAAATCAAACCTTAAAGAGTGTGTGTGCCAGCTACTTGGGCAGAGACATGAAGCACTGGTTGGACAGAGAGGGAGTTGGAGGTCTTGGCTTGGCCACTCAGCTGAGATCTCAACTCTACAGCTGTGCCAGTGGGGAGTCTTATTGGTGATCTGGAGAAACCAGCCCCGTACTAACTGTGGTCTCTGTGTGCTCTTAACTCATTACATGTGATTGACACCTCCAGGTGCATCTGCAGTTAACTCCTACTGATGCCTATAGGAGTCAAATATTGCTTGTTCATATTTGCATCAATAATTCCAAAATCAATCTGTGCACAAGGATTTAAAAGATTTCATGTTAAAACTTGCAGATTACCAAACTCAACTGCATTAATATTTGACCTCTGTCTGGTGCAGATACATAGATATTAACTGTTGTTTTTATTATATTAATTTATATAGATATAATTTTCACATTTTTCTAAATATCTCAACACTCAAGTAATACAGACAGACAGTCAGCCTCATATGAAAGCTCTCAGCTAGATGAATAAAATGTTAACAGTACGTATGTAACTTGAGTGGTTGCTGAGATATTTTAAGTTGTTTACAAAATATTAGAAATGTAGCAGTTAAGTGTGTTTACTGTGACTTATAAAATTCAGTTTAAGACCTAGAACCTAAAGAATACTACCACTACAAAAACAGTTTGTCGTGAAAAGTTTGCCATTTATACTTATTTCATAATCCCTATGGTTGCAGAGATATGAATAGTTCTTTGAACTCTGAGGACATAGTTTGATTCTGTCAAAAGCGTTAAGCTCTGCCCATTGAAAGTTGCAGCGCAAACTTCATGTGCTCCACTGCACTGAATGAGTTAAGAAAAATTGCACTTGATGCAGAGAGCGGCATCTGGAAATACTGTGAGTGTACTTGTCATCCTCCCAGTGTATGTCCCCCACTGTTGCCAGTGGTGAGGATTAAGGCTCCTTGATTATTGGTCCAGTGGTGGGTCGCCACATTATTGGTTGGTAGTGGTGGGATATCCACATATTGGGATTCAGTAGTGTGGATACTGAACTCCTGTAGCCTGTAAACGGTGGTCACTAAAGAAGGTGTTTGTACTCTCAAGCAGTCACACAGTAGACAATCACAGTTTCATATCACAATAGTTTTATTTATCTTTTTGTTAGCTTAGCTAGTCAGGGAGTGCAGGCAAGGATGTCAGCAGAAGAGTATGTCAAGCTGACAAGAAGCCAGTTGGCTGAGATATGCCAAGACAAAGGATTGGTGCATGCCAACCTGACTAAACCAGAAATGATTGCAGCCTTAGTCACAGCTGCATCACAGACCAGCAACCATGAGGACAACCAGACTGGCCTTGGGGATGTACAACTCTCAGAAAATGGGCAGTTCAACCTTGCCTCAGAGGACTTAAAATCTGTCAGGAGTTAAACAGACTTGAACTATAGGCCAAACATTTGGAAATACAAACAGCAGAGAGACTGTGGCATTTGATGGCTGAAGAAAAGGAGAAACAGAAACAAATGGAATTAGAATCAGCAGAGAGACTGAGATGTCTGGAGGCTGACGAAAATGAGGGACTAAGATGTCTGGAAGCCAAAGAAATTGAGAGGCAGAGGCAATATGAAAAGGAAATGCTGACTCTTCACCAGGGTCACAGAGGTAATGGGGAAGGGAGTAACCTAACCCCAGAAGCAACAAAGGTCAGAAAATTTCTTCCACAATTTACAGAGGGTGATAATTTTGATAGTTTTATTCATATGTTTGAAAGGGTATGTACATAGTATAATTCTGGCCAAGGGCTCTGGGTATGGTTCCTGACCCCCTTACTCCATGGTAAAGCTGTAACTGCAATTTCTAAATTGTCTGATACTGATTGCTTAAATTATAATACTGTTAAAAATTGTTTATTAGCGTGTTTTAACACCTGAAGCTTATAGACAAATGTTTCATAAGCATAGACGTAAGGCAGATGAAAGTGTGTGTGGCTATATTGCTGAATTAAGCACTTATTTTCATAGATGGGTAAATGGGTGTCAGGTCACCCCCTTTGAAGGGCTGGCAGACCTTTTGGTGAGAGAACAAGACCTTAGCACTTTGCCTGAGGACATGAGAATCTGGTTATCAGATAGGGAATGTAATACCACAGATGAGTTGGAGAAAAAGGGAGACCTATACCTAGCAAGCAGGGCATCACTGCACTGGAAAGGGTACCCAGTGCTGCTAATGGGTCTAAGGGAACCCATGGTGGACACCATAAACTACCCCAAAAGAGGCCGCTGATAGCAGGGGAAGCCACTGTTTCAGGTACCTGGCCAGGACCAAAGGTTAAATGTTTTAAATGCAACCAGTGGTGTCTTGCAGCATATAGATACCCATAGAGCCAAGGTGGGAAGCAAAAAGTGGGAGAGCCGGTAAGTAGGAATGACAGAATGCCAGCAGTAAGATGTCTGGAGACAAAAAAGAGTACCAGACTACCACAGGAGGTTATATCCTATTTTAATAGGTGGAAAACAGGCCATCGCTAAGAGAGACCTAACCATTGTGAAGCCTGAATGGTTAAAAAGGAGCACTACGTGCTTGGGCAGTCTACTTCAGTCAGAGCTTTAGGACAGACCCCATTCCAAATACATTTGACTAGGGTTCACCTTGATTGGGAGGCTGGAAAAGGAAGCAAGCAAATAGGTGTGTTTGAGGATATCCCTGCAGATGTCCTGATAGAGAATGATTTTGATAATGCAATACCTTGTGTGCATGCAGTTGCACATAGTCAGGATTGGAGACAAGCATGTTGGTCTGGTAGCTGGGGGGAGACCCAAACAGACTGCATACTTGAAGCCAGGACTGGTGAGGTGGCTACTTCTGGGAGGAAGCTACCCTGTGGCAGTGAGACTGAAGATGAGCCACAGCTCTTTGTGGGTACTGATGTTCCCTTGAACAGAGTGACTGCAAGGGCAGAGGTGAGTAGTAGTACCCAGGCTGACAGTGAGGCATGGCTGTCAGAGGATACCAGACTTCCTGTAGAAGGGGAGCTGAGAAGGGTTACCAAGAGAGAGTTGAGACAGGCTCAGCTCTCAGACCCTACATTACAAGGCCTGAGGAAGGTCGCTAGTGATGCACCTGATTCTCAAGGAAAGGGGAAATCAGTAAACTGGGATAAAGGGGTACTGTACTGAGATTGGACCTCTGAGGGTGGGCTAGAGGGTGAGAGAACACAGAATTGGTTAGTGCCTACAGCTTACTGTCTGCCACTTCTAGCCATAGCTCATAACATTCCCTTTGAAGGTCATATGGACATAAAGTGTACAAAGAGACATATTATGCAGAACATTTATTGGTCCGGGATTTCCAGAGATGTAACAGAGTACTGCAGGACCTGTGAGCAGTGCCAAAAGGTAGGCAAGGCAGTAGAGAAGGTGAAAGCTCATTTGATGCCTTTGTCTGTAACTGAGGAGCCATTTCAGAGGGTAGCTATGGACATTGTGGGGCCTCTGAGTACCCCAAGTTCCACAGGGAAGAAGGATATCCTAGTTGTAGTAGATTATGCAATCAAATACCCTGAGACATTGGCCCTGTCCTCCACTGAGGCTGAAGAGGTGGCGAATGCTTTGTTAGAGATTTTCAGCAGGTTAGGTTTCCCAAAAGAAATATTGACTGAGAGAAGTGCCAATTTCATGTCAGACCTGCTGGTTTGTCTGTGGAAGCACTGTGGGGTGAAGCACCTAAAGACCACCACCTACCATCCTCAGACTAATGGTCTGGCAGAGAGGTTAACTTCTACACTAAAGACCATGCTACAGGAATTTGCAGACCAGTCTAAAAGGGAGTGGGAAAAATATTTTCCCCATCTGTTGTTTGGTTACAGACAGGTGTCCCAGGAACCCACAGGTTTTTCACCCTATGAGTTGCTGTATGGACACAGGGTGAGGCAACGTCTATATTTAATTTGTGATGAGTGGGAGGGTGAGTGTGAATCCCACAAGGAGTCTGTTGTGGCATATGTCCTAAACCTCAGGACGAGGCTCAGGGAATTCATGGGCTTGGCCCAGGAAAACCTGGTAGAAGCCCAACAGCAGAAAAAAGGTCTGCTATGACAGGAATGCTCGAGCTAGCGAGTATGCTGTGGGGCAGAAGGTTATGGTTCTCATTCTATTCAGACATAACGAGCTGCAGGTAGTTTGGGAGTGAACATTCAATGTGGTAAGGAAGGCCAGTGATGTTAACTACATGGTAGAACTTCTAAGCAGGAGACAGGGGCACAAACTGTACCATGTTAACATGATAAAACCATACCATGATAGAGAGGCCCTTGTGCTGAATACTTGGAGTGGATGGCAGGTGGAGTCTGTGGGGGACATGGTGACTGATCTCCTCAGTAAGGCTCAGACTGACACCTTAGTGAAATGAGTAGCAATGCCCCAGCAGTTATCCCCTACCTGTGTTTGTGAAATCCGAGCAGTGTTACAGGAGTTTGGAGACATGTTTACTGGGAAAATAGGGTGCACCCACCTGATGCAGCACCATGTGGATACAGGACATCAAATGCCTATTAAGCAGGCCCCTTAAAGGGTGCCTGAGAGAGTCAAATGGACTCTGAGGGAGGAAATACAGGAAATCTTAGAACTAGGGGTAATCCAGGAGTCCAGCAGTCCCTGGGCCTCCCCAGTGCTGCTGGTACCAAAGAAGGATGGGAGCACTAGGTTCTGTGTGGACTACAGGAAATTAAATTGTCACACAGAGTCAGATGCTTACCCCATGCCTAGGACAGATGAAGCCCTAGAGCAGCTGGGTGGGGCTAAGTATCTTACCACTATTGATCTTACCAAAGGCTACTGGCAGGTGCCCTTGACTCCCAGCGCTAGAGAGAAATCAGCCTTTGTGACTCCTTTTGGCTTGTATGAGTTCACAAAGATACCCTTTGGGATGAAAAATGCCCCAGTGACTTTCCAGAGGCTGATAGATTGTATCTTAGCAGAAGCAGAAGATTTTTGCCCTTGCTTACCTGGATGATATTACCATCTGCAGCCATTCTTAGCAAGAGCACCTTCAGCATGTCCAGAAGGTGCTGGGCAGATAGCAGAGGGCAGGGTTGACCATTAAGCTCAGTAAGTGTCAGGTGGGTATGGTAGATGTCTCCTACCTGGGTCACAGAGTGGGAAGTGGTATGATCAGACCAGAACTTGCCAAAGTGGAAGCCATTCAGGCATGGCCTGTCCCTGTTACCAAAAAGCAGGTAAGGGCATTCTTAGAGACAACAAGGTACTACAGGAAGTTTTCCCCCAATTACAGTAT
This sequence comes from Protopterus annectens, assembly GCF_019279795.1. Classification (NCBI taxonomy): domain Eukaryota; kingdom Metazoa; phylum Chordata; order Ceratodontiformes; family Protopteridae; genus Protopterus; species Protopterus annectens. The sequence continues at coordinate 610,852,403 of NC_056730.1, read as the reverse complement.
CATAGCTGCTCCCTTCAGAGACCTGATGAGGAAAAACAGACTAGATAAGGTGGTGTGGACTCCAGCATGTAAGCAGGCATTCCAGAAGCTTAAAGGAGCTTTAGGAGGACTTCCCTGTGTTAGCCAGTCCAAATCATAGCAAATAATTTGTTGTGCAGGTGGATGGTTCAAACGATGGGGTGAGGGCTGTACTCAGCCAGGTTTCCTCAGTGGGAGAAGAACACCCAGTGGTATATCTCAGCCATAGGCTCCAACCCAGGGAAGAATGCTATGCAGCTGTAGAAAAGGAATGTCTAGTCATAGTGTGGGCACTGCAGAAACTTCAGCCTTATTCTGTATGGAAGAAAATTCACTGTAGTTACAGACCATAATCCTTCAACATGGCGACATTGAGCTAGCCAGAAAAATACCAAGCTACAAACTTGGAGCCTGGGATCGTAGGCATAAGATATGACCATGCAGCACCGTAGTGGGGTTAGCAATTCCAACGCAGATGGGCTTTCAAGACAGGGAATGGGGTAATGTATTCCCAGATAGACTCTTCCCTCTCAAGCAACATTTATCAATGGTCACTTGAAAAATTAGCTTGAGTCTTCGAGGGGGTGGAGTGTGGCAAAGGGAGATAGTGCCAGCACAGCTATCTGGAATTTTGTGACTAATTAAATGTCATTTGTGAATATCAACATGATCTATTTAAGATGCTTGTGTTACAAATGTATTAGAACTGTATGTCATGTGTATATCAAACTGCTGGTACAGAAGTGTGTTGAAAAAGTTTTTGCAAAGTGTTTGAAATGTATCCACAGTGTACCCTACTGGAAAAGGACAGAAGTATACATGCACTACTGTAACTGTTTAGATGTATCTATTTTAACAGTGGAAACTGAGATACAGGAGGTTAACTTCAGTCTAGTACATTTTAGAAAAATAGCTGAAATTAAATTACTGTATAGGCTAGGTCAAAGAATGAAAGTCTGTGCTGAAAGGTTTTCTGCATTATCTTGGAAGTGTTTTATTGTTTTATGACTTCCAGCATTTGTGAAAGATCTGAGGAAAAGCCCTTGTCTATGTATTTTTACAGATAGATGCTAAATGCTACCAGCTGCCATCAATGGTTGTTGTGGGCCAGGGGACTAGAAGTCAGATGGCAAGAAATTATGTAATTCTGCAAGTTAGCCATGCAGTAATATCTGAGATATTAATTTAAGAAGTCTGTTAGAGAGACACAACATTCTGTATTCTGTCTTTGACCTGACAACAACTAGAGAAGATCCGTTCACCACATCTGCCTTGCTCTGTAAGTAAGTCTCTAGGGAACAGTAACTCTCTTAGATATAGTCAGGAATACAGCAAAGCTTAGTTTAGATATTTTTCTTCGTTTATTTGAGACTGTCCTGTAATGTTGTTTTAAATATTTCCTATAATTTTGAACTCTGGTGTCACTGTAAATATATATTTAGTATTGTCTTGTTCTGTTAATATTATGAAATACATTTAAACATTTCATTGTGGCTAATCTGTCTAGAGATATTTAAGTTCTGAGAGTACTTGCATATTTATTTAGCCTTGCTCTTGGTCAAACTACCATTTGTATTAACAGTAACAATACACAGTAAGATTGGACACCCTTTGCTAAGGGCCTTAAAGTAGCCGATAAGCATTTGGCTGATGGCAGTGATAACTACCTTATAGTCTAGGCAAAAGGGGGCATAGCTAGTAAAACTGTGCCAGCCTTTCCCAGGTTTTTGTGTGTGTGTGTGTGTGTGTGTGTGTGTGTGTGTGTGTGTGTGTGTGTGTGTGTGTGTGTGTGTGTGTGTGTTTAAATCAGACCTCAAATAGTGTGGGTGTCAGCTACTTGGGCAGGGACATGAAGCACTGGTTGGACAGAAAAGGTGCTGGAGGTCTTGGCTTGGCCACTAGGCTGAGATCTCAACTCTATAGCACAGCCAGTGGGGAGTCTTATTGGGGATCTGGAGAAAGAGGGAGAAACTAGCCTTAGACTGACTGTGGTCTCTGTGTGCTCTTAGGGGAAATTGTACTTGATGCAGAGAGCTGCATCTGGTAATACTTGTCATCATCTCAGTGTACATCCCTCACTGGTGCTGGTGGTGAGGATTGAGGCTCCTTGATTACCAGTCCAATGGTGGGGCATCACACAGTTATGATCTATTTGCTTGTTTCAGATAGGATATCTATTTGCTTATGGACATCTGCATCATCTTGTTCAAATGTTCCTTTGAATAAGATTTCTAAGTCTTTTGTTTTACTTTCTAGCTGCTTAAAGTCAGCTATTAATTCTTTCTGATGTTTTTGAAAATCAACCACCATACTTTTTATGTCAAGGAGATCATTAATTGTACTTCCATGTACGAATTTTACAAAGACCATTTGGTATAATTTCTCAGTTTGTTCAGCAAACATTCACCCTGGTGGTTGATTACTTGTTAAAATGTTTTCGGCAACCTTTTTTGGAGTCTGCAGTTCCTATATAAACATGGCCACTTTTCAATGAAGTCCTACTTGTTCTACAATCAAAAAATGAAGTATCTTTACCAACCATAACCTGCTCGGAGACAGTCTCAACACATTTTAGTTAAAACATTATCCAGGACTTCATTTTGTATTTCTGTAGTCAAGTTTAATAAGTTTTTAATATCTCAAAGTCAGTATGCAATTATTTTGCCATAATTTCTTCATATTACTTTGTAAACACTTAAAAGCTACATGGATTTCAGATGTACTTTTCTTTTATCTTTCATATTTTAAAAAATATATATATTTCTGCTTCTAAGTTAAATGTAACTTTTTCTAGAGGATTTTATCTTTAACCGTGCAACTTGGCATAATATAGGTTCATAGGTAAGTACTGAGCTATCTGCCCTTGCAGGCCATTTTAAGCCTAGTCAGTATTTTTTTTCTGCTCTAAATAACCTATCCCATTTGGTTACAGACTGGCCTTATCCATCCCAAAGTCGATAATCATATATTACCCCTAGTGAGAATAACTGTGATCATACCATACATAACTTGAGGGGACCCGTGCATGGGGAAAAAGCATTTAGGAGCTGCCTCTGCCCATTAGTAGTACGGGGAGCAGTAGTGGGGTAAATTTTCATTTACCCATTCATAGATCTAAGTTGCGTTTGAAAATGGACAGGGATGAACTTTGTTTTATGCGGATGGGACGTATGTTCCATAGCAGCAGTATCTTATGCAAAGTATACCTGTCTCTCCAAACCAGTCTGTTGATGTTACACAAGTGGTTTAGATCTAGAGATCAAGTATTTCTGATGCCATTTGACTTGCTGATATGCAGTAAATCCATCAGTAATGGGTCGGAGGACGCTATGTATGCTAAACACAGCTCAGTTCTTAGCAGTCTGCAAGATACTGCATACAGTCACAAGGCTTTGAGTCATCCATGTAGGACATGTTGTTTAGGTCTTGTATTCTTTTAGTAAGGTATCACTGTTGGCATTCCAGCTGTTGCATGTTTCTGGACAGATACATACCAAAGGGGGCATTACACTCAGTGACTGGCTTAATGAGGGCTGAGTAAAGGGAAACAATGACATCCCTAGATCTAGAGACAATCCCTTTGCTTATAAACTGTGCAATGCAGAAGGGCTTTCTTACAATAATATACATGTTGGTCAAAAGTTAGGTCACTATCCACACATGTTCCCAAATCCTGAGCAACTGGATCAACTCTTAGGGTTGTCAATGTTGTAGTTCCCTGGGTTAGATGACTTCCCAAAGGAAACAATAATGCATTTTTTGCCATATAGCTTTAGATCATGATTTCAACACCAGTTATCTATTTGAGACAAAATGCTCTGATGTCTTGGCTCTTGCAAGCCTTCAAGGAGTATAACATTTTCAAATGAAAGCATATATGAAAAAGTAGAGATGGCTATGTACACTGAAGTGGTTGAAAAATATGTGGATCTTATAGAAAAAGGTGGGAGACGGACACTTTTCTAACAAAGATGTAAAGAATACGTTTGAGGTGTCAGGATGTACAATGGCACACTTTTACTGTCTCCTCAAAATCCACAAATCATTAAACAATCCCCCTGGGCATCCCACTGTGTCAGGGAGGGAATAATTTTTATATAAAATAGGTCAGCTTTTGCATTTTTATTTATTACTTAAAGTTCAGCTGTTGCCTGCTTATATACAGGATGTATTTGATTTTTTGAATAAGATTCAAACAATACAATGGGACCAAGACATGTACTGGATAACATTAGATGTTACAAGCCTTTATATAAATATTAGTCATCAGTTTGGGTTGGAAGCGGTCAGATTATTTTTGGGAGAAAGTCCAACGAATGAATATGTTGCAGAATTATTGGACTTTTGTCTTAAAAGCAATTATTTTGTTTTGGGGGAAGATTTATTTAGACAGAAGAAAGGGACAGCAATGGGGGCATCTTTTGCCCCTCTTACGCCAACCTAAGCATGGGCTTGTTTGAAAATGAGTGCGTGTATATAAGTGAATTTTTTTACAAGCATGTAATTTTATACTATAGATTCATAGATGACTTGATTTTTTGTGTAAGGGTGGTGAAGATGAAATAGGATTTATTAGAGGGTTGGGCAACAACAGATTTGGATTGGCATTTGATGGATTAAAGGTGGGGAAAATTGTTCCTTTTTTAGATGTAGTTTTGGATGGCAGTAATAACACAAAAATTTACACCAGAGTACACATGAAACGTGAAAATGGAGTACAATTTGTAAGGGCTGAAAGCTGCCATTCCCCTTACACTATTAGCTCTATACCCTTTGAAGAATTTGTATGTATATATAGATTGTGTAATAATGAAGTTGACTATGTAAGGGAAATGAAGAATACTATAAATATGTTCAAAAGCAAGGGTTTTGATCAAGAAATGTTGGAAGATTGTTGGAAAAAAATTCTTAAAAGAATATATTTGTAATATCATGGGAAAACAGTCAGTAGGAAAATTATGTTCAAAAAAGTGACTGGACAAAAAATGATATTTATTTTACTACAACATATAGTACTTTTAGTATTATACTTAAAAAAGTGTTGATTGGCTATTGAACATATATTGAGATTTTAAGTGACATGTTTGTGGAAAAATTAGGGGTCTCTGTGATGTCTTATAGAAGAGGGAGAAATTTAAAAGACTTATTAGTTAAATCAAAAATAACATTTCCTGTGCAGAATATACAGAGAGGTTTAAACAGTTTGGGTACAAGTGCTTGTGATAAATGTAGAGCATGCACCTTCATTCTTTAGAGTTTCAGACAGATTAATGGTCAGACTTTTGAAGTGAAGGATAGTTTTTGCTGTCATTCTAAGGGCATTGTATATGCCTCAGATGTCCATGTAAAAAATATTATATAGGTGAAACCAAAAGATCCTTTAAAACAAGATTACTAGAACATGTTAGAGATATAGCCAGAAATAAAAAGGAAAGTGCTATAGCTAATCATTTTAATATAAAACATGCAGGTAATACTGATGGTCTTAAAGGTATTGTTTTAGAGCAAATTAAATTGTATAATGATGAAAATGATCTTAAGAATAAATTATTGGTGAAAGAATCAATTTATATTCTACAATTTAATGCCAAGCCACCCAATGGGTTGAATAATGAAGTTAACTGGAGATGTGTTGTTTAATTTTATGAAATAATTAAGTTGTGATGTAATTAGAGTAAATTATTTAATTGTGTGATAGGTATATGTACTTAGGCAGGTTGTCATTTGAAAATGTTATAATCCTTGAAGGCTTGCAAGAGCCGAGAAGTCAGAGCATTTTATTACATTTTTGCTGTTGGAATACTAGCTGGTGGTTTTATTCGTATTTTGGACTTTCCATTGTGTGGTGCAGCTATATCTATTTGAGACAAACCTTCATGCAGGATGGCTAATTCATTTAAGGATTCAATGACTGCTCTTAAACTGCGGTTATCTGCAAACTCAGTCAGCCAGAGCCTTTTGGTACTGGCTTTTACTTCAGAAAAGTAGACACTAAACAGCAGAGGTCCCAGCAAGTACCCTGGGTGACTTTACTGGTGACTGGTCTCTTTTTAGAGCTAATTTCTCCTATTTTTATAATCTGCATCTTATCTGTGAGCCAGCTGACAATCCAGCAGGTGACATAAGGGTTTATTCTCATTGAGTGGGGAATTTTGTCATAAGCTTTGGCAGGTCAATGTGGTATGTACCATTCTGCCTTCATCCATTCTTTGGTGACCTTTTCAAAAAAGTCAATAAGTTGAGTAAGCAGAAGTTGCCCTTGACATACCCAAACTGAGAAAGATCCAGTGTTTTGAGGTTCCCATATGTCCTGATTGATTAATTCCATGATAAGTCTTTCCATGGCTTTGCATGTGAGGCTGGTCAGACTTACAGCTCTGTGGAAGATCCTCCCTTATGCAAGGGAATGACTGCAGCTGTTCTCTATTTGCTTGATACAAAAACTAGCTGGAGGTGAGCCAGTTTCAGCTATATCTTCTTGAGGGACAGATGGAGAGGAGACAGAGGTAAAGTTAGAGCTAAATTTATCAGCCAGTAGATTAGCCATATTCATTTGTGTTTGCTGTCTTTCAAATATTTCTTCTTATTGCTTCCATTTGAGTTCTATCTTCATGCCATGTCATAACCATGGTAACTCGTTTTCATCATACCTGGTTTAGTAATTGCCCTGCTTAATTCTTCAGCATCAGTTTGAACTGATTTTGATTCATAGTATCATTTTTCTGTTTGCTACCTGCAACTTCAGATACACTCTATAGGTTATTATCACACTGATTTCATTTTGCATTTTAGGGATGCTTATTGTCTCATCTTTTCAATCTGAACCTCATGCAAAACTAACTAGCATGTTTTTGGCTGTGCAGCAGTCTGTTTTTCTTTTCATCCGCAATCTTTTTCTACTGCATTTTAAAATGTTTTTGGTTAGAATCTAATACACATTTACCTCTAGAGCAATAATTGCCTGCTTTATTTACGTCACTTTTGACCTTATCAATGCAAAGTGCCTTTTACCCCAAAATGTTAGGTTTCAGTATGACTTTCTATGACACAGTGTCCTTTTAATTCTCTACTGGGTTATTTAAGCATAAAATTCATTACTTAGAACAGCTCTTTAGTTTGCTTTCAGTTCTCACACATTGTTATTGGATTGTTTTAAGACACCGTAAATTCTTTCAGTTCTGAGTTCAGTATCAGATCAAAATGTGTACATATACAGATGCAGATAATAGATATAGATATAGGTATAGATATGGCTTTAGGTGGATAGATAGCTAAATAGACAGATATGGCACCAGTTATAGTTAGTGAACTGTTAGTTCCGTCAAGATGTCTAGTATTCTCTTTATCAGCATGTGTTATTATTGAAGGTGGTTTATTAACAATGATACATGGATGTGGAGCGCTTCACATTCTTTTTGCTGTGTACTAGAAAAGGTTCATTTGTTTCTTAAGTGCACTCACTGTCAGTACATTGTCTGACAAAATGTTTGATGTCTGATTTACTGGCAGTGAATTTCAGTTTTAGGTGCAGTCACTGTCAGCACATTGTAAGTGCACTGTTAGTGAGCTTTTCAGTTTTCTCTGCCGTAGTGCAACCATGAACTTAGCATATATTAAGTTAGGAGGTATAGCCCCGCGCCACGTTAAAGCATAATACCAACAGAAAATCTGCCCAGATATTGTTGAGTAGTAGGAGTTACTATGTTAAATACTGTATTGCATTGGTGCTGTAACAGATTTGATAAAATGAAAATTTATCATATGCTTTCTCAAGCAATGCTATTTTGAATATGATTTTTGGGTAAGTTTGTGTTCTGTGAGAAAAACTTTTAACAAGTTTGCATAAATCCATAACATACACATACACAGATATAGATGGACAGACAGACAGACAGCTATAGATAGATATTTTACATATCTATCAGCCTTTTAGCTCTCTATATATACATACGTGCACAAACACACATGCACACTGACATGGTAATTGTGCTTGGATACCAGCCAGGAATGCTATCTGCTGCATCATATATAACTTTATTGATGTTTTCCAGGGAACAGGTTACTGAAGAGAAACACTGTGCATTCTCTGCAGCATTCTCTGCAGAAAGGGAAGCTCAAAATGAGGACAGTTTCCTACATAAATGACTGCAAGTAAAGTACAGTTTTGTACCTACCATAAATGTAGATGTTCGAAGATCCACATTGCTGCAGTCCTTACATATGGGTAGTCCGCTGTCCTCGGTCGGCCCGAATACCAGAGTATTAGGCTGACGTCGGTCATGGGCGCTCAGATCTGACATCAGAGCGTCAGGGTATTAAAGCGCATGACCGACGTCATATCCTCAGTCTTTTCTTGCCCCAGATGTCAGAAGGCCCTAAAAAGAAAGGCCACAGCCAAAAATAGAATACTTCCCAAAAGGCATGTACAAATAACAGCTACCACCCAAACCATACAACCATTCCAAACTACAGAGGGGAAGGAGGGAGGAATTGGACTGCAGCAATGTGGATCTTCGAACATCTACATTTATGGTAGGTACAAAACTGTACTATGTTCTTCATCTCACATTGCTGCAGTCCTTACATATGGGTAGAATCCCAAAGCAGAGGTAAAGGGAGGCTGGCAAAATCATAAAGCATTGGGAGCTGCCAAAATGCCCTGTAAGATTGCAGTGGCAAATCCAGCCCTAGATTTGGAATAAAGAGGAAGGTGGTAGTGTTTAGAAAAAGTATGCACTGAACTCCAAGTAGCTGCTTCCAAAATATCTTTAGTAGCTACTCCCCTTAAAAAAGCTGTAGAAGTGGCAGTAGCTCTAGTGGAGTGAGGTCTGATTCCATCCGGAATCTCCTTACCATGATGAGAATAACAAAAAGCAATACAAAAGCCAATCCACTTAGAAATAGTTTGTTTTGAAACAGGTTTCCCCTGAGAATCCAAAGCAAAAGAAACAAACAACTGCTGAGACTGTCTGAACCCTTTAGTCCTGCTCAAATAATAACGCAACTGCCTGTGAATATCCAAAGTGTGCAAAATTTTCTCCCCTTTATTTTGGGGATCTGCATAAAAAGTAGGCAAATGAATTGATTGGTTCAAGGCCACATTTGAAACCACTTTAGGCATAAAAGTAGGATTAGTACGCAGAGATACCCTATCATTATGAAAAATTAGGAAGGGTTCAACTGCCATAAGAGCCTGTAATTCAGAAACCCTTCTAGCAGACGTAATGGCCAACAAAAAAGCAGTCTTCCAAGACAAAAACTTTAACTCAGCAGTAGCTGCAGGTTCAAAAGGAGGTAAAGTAAGTTTTTCCAACACAAAATTGAGATCCCAGGCAGGAGTAGGAGCTCTACGTGGGGGTCTTATGTTCTTTGCCCCTCTAAGAAATTGCTTAAACAAAGGATGAGAGAATAATGGAGGGTCACAGTCATAGTGAGCAGAAATGGCTGCAGCATGAACTTTTATAGAGGAGAAAGACAAACCCTTGTCTAATAATTCTGTAAGATATTGAAGAGAAACACTTAAATCAGGCCTGGAAACATCAAAGCCCTTTAATTTGCTCCAAATTAAAAATCTCCTCCATTTATCAGCATAAACTTTCCTTGTACTAGGCCTTCTGGCCTCCAAAATAACATTCAAAACTTGTTGTGGAAGCTGCGACTCTCCAGGTTCTAGAACAGAATATGCCAGGCTGTTAGATGCAGGGACTGAATCCTGGCATTGAGGAAATGATTGCCCTCCTGTGACAAAAGGTGCGGAATCGAAGGCAAAGGCCATGGAGGCTCCCGTACTAAACTCCTCAGCAGAGGGTACCAGTGCTGTCGAGGCCAATCTGGAGCTATTAGAATCATGGAGGGCTTGTCTTGTCTGACCTTCAAGAGTACCTTGGGAAGGAGAGGCAGAGGCGGAAAGGCATAGATGTGAAGATTGCTCCAACTGAATGATAGAGCATCCACTTTCCAAGCTGTGGGATGAAACATTTTTGTGCAAAACTTTGGCAACTGGAAATTTAGTGGAGAAGCGAACAGATCTATGTCTGGAGTTCCCCATATCACTGTCAATTTTCGAAATACATGAGGATCCAATTTCCACTCGTGGGGATCAACTATCTGTCTGCTCAAAACATCTGCTAAGGAGTTCTGTGCTCCTGGTAGAAACCTTGCCTGAAGATTGAGGTGTAAACTGAGAGCAGTCTCCCACAAAATCATTGCTTGCCTGCAAAGACGGTGCGAATGGGTTCCCCTTGCTTGTTGATGTACCACATGACAGTTGTGTTGTCTGTTTGAATCAACACTTGCCCTGGGTGAAGTAAATCCTTGAAAGCCATCAATGCAAATTGGACTGCTAACATCTCCTTCAAGTTGATATGTAAATGTTGAAGTCTGGCAGGCCACGTGTCTTGAACCCATTTTCCATTGAGGTGTGCTCCCAAGCCTTGTCCGAGGCATCTGTCGTTAAAATCTGACTCGCCTCTGGTCGGGTCACAGAGAGTCCCTTGTTTAGGTGACATTCCTGAGCCCACCACAAAAATTCCTTTTGAATGCAAGGTATTATTTGAATGACAGTGTCCAGATCTTGGCAGTGTTGTGTCCATACATTTTTGAGATACCATTGTAGCTTCCTCATATGCAGTTTGGCATTGGGAAGCACCAGTATACAAGATGCCATGAACCCCAAGGCTTGAAGGACTGTCCTTGCAGTCAGCCTGGACCGTAGAGACAATTGATGGAAGTAAAGAGTAAGGTTCTTTTGCTTGTCCGGGGTCAAAAAAGCCATTTGGGAAGCTGTATTCAGTCTCACACCCAGAAAGCACATTTCCTGAGAGGGTACTAGACTGGACTTTGTTTCGTTCACAGAATACCCTAGGCACCTTAACACTGCCATCACATACTGTAGATGATGAAGAAGTTCGTACTTGTCTTGAGCAAGAATCAGGCAATCATCCAAATAAGGATAAATTTGTATTCCTCTTAACCGTAAGAAGGCTATCACTGGAGCCAGAACCTTTGTGAACACCCTGGGCGGAGTAGATAAGCCAAAGGGCAATGCAGAGAACTGATAATGTAAAGTCCCAGCCCGAAAACGCAGGTACCTCCTGCAACTGGGCCTGATAGGAACATGAAGATAAGCCTCTTTGAGATCCAGAGTTACCATCCAGTGATCTTTGCCCAACAGAGGTAGAAGTTGTTGCAACGTCAACATTTTGAATTTTGGAATGTCCAGGTATGTGTTGAGGATAGATAAATCCAAAATCGGCCTCCAAGTGTTTCCTTTCTTTGGTACTAGAAACAGGCGAGAATAAAATCCTAGGCCAACTTCTGACAGAGGGACCTGCTGTATAGCCCCCATTTGAAGAAGTAAAGAAATCTGCTTGTGAGCCTCTACCCTTTGCTGAGGAGGAACGTCTGGCATGCCTTTGAAAGGAGGCAATGTATGGAAATAAAACTTGTAGCCTCGGTCTATAATGTCCAACACCCATTTGTCCTGGGTGACTAAAAGCCAGTTTTGCTTGAAGAGTGCCAACTTTCCTCCCAAAGGAGCTGCCAGACAGGAAGAATCTGGCAGCTGAAAATGCAGGTCATTGGGCCTGTTTACAAAAGGACTGGCCCCTGCCCTCACCTGTAGATTGTGCAGGTGAACTCCATGTTCTAGGCCTGAAAGTACTCTGAGCTGTGCCCCTACCACGTCTAGATCTACCCCTAGACTGTGAATCAGAAGAAGGATAAGCCCATCCCTTAGTAGGCCAATTCCTGCTAAACTTAGGAGGCTGCACCTGCAAAAAATCTTTAACAGTCTGCATAGACTTAGCCTTGTCTTCCATTTTCTTCAAGACAGACTCCACAGGAGAACCAAACAAAACTTCAGACTGTAAAGGAGCATCCAAAATTCTAGTTTTAACATGCTCTGACAAATTCTGATCCTTAAGCCAGGCGTGCCTGCGAATAACTGAACCAGTGGCAGCCACCCTGGAAGAAGCCTGTAAAGCATCGAAACCACACTGCAAAGAATGCTTACCCACCTGTTCAGAGGCATGTACCAAATCCTGCAATTCTTTACACTCTATGCCCTCTGCCAAAGCATTCACTTTAGATTTTAGTTGAGTAAGGAGAAAATTCTGATATTTCAACATATGAAACTGGCAATTCAAAGCCCTCATTGCTAAAGTGGAAGAGGTATACACTTTCTTACCCCATCTATCCAAAGCTCTAGCATCTTTATCCATAGGAACTGGATTCTTTACAACAGAAGCCCTGACACCCTTAGGTCCCTGGCTAATAGTTTCTGGGTCAGCCCTTGGACTCTTATACAGATATTTATGAGCCTCAGGTACCCTGTAATACCTGTCTGGCTTAACCGGCGCAGGAGGCAGAGAGTCTGGATTAAGGGAAGCCTCGGAGAAAACGTCTTGAACAACATCCAAAACAGGAGGTATAGCCAAGGGCCTATGTTGTGGTAAAACAAAATTCCCTAAGCCTCTTCGGAATCTGAGAAATCCTGACCTTCCCATTTAAAATGCTCCCTCATAGAATGCAGGGTTTCTGAAAAAGAAAAAATCCTCTGGAGGAGAAGCAGAAGGAGTGGAATCCTCTGCGTCTGAATCAGAATAAGGAGGAAAATCCTGAATGTCTTCAGCCGAAGACTCTGAGTAATCTGAAGCCTGCTCCAAACTTTCCACCTCTGGCTCCACACTAGGTCTCTTATCAGGAGGGGGCATAGAACCTCTGATTAAAGAAATTAAATCTTCTGCCATTTTAAGCATGTGTTTTTTAGGCACAGAACCTGCAGAACTAGGACTGACACCCGTGGAAGGCAAACCAGGCCTGCCTTTGGAAGGAGCCCTAGAGACAGAAGGAGAAGGCCTAACCACCTTAGGCAAGGAAGGGAGAACAGCAACCAGAGAGGCCCCCTCATCCTGACCTGACTCCTGAGAGGCCACATCTTGCAAAATTAAAGCCTCCCCCAGAGACTCAACTGAAACCTCGGCTGGATCCACAGATTCCACCGTAGTTTCTAAAGAACCTGCGTCCGGAACGGACGACTCATCCTGCCTGGACTTTAAAGATTTGTCTTTGCGCTTCTTCGTGGTAGCGGGCGTCGGAGGATCCGACGGCATATTATAATTACACCGCTTACCGAAGACAAGCCTAGCGCAATCTAACCTACGTTTAATGGTGCGCTTATTAAACCTAGCACAAAAGCGACACCCGACTACGTTGTGCTCAGGTCCCAAACAAGGAATACAAAGAGAGTGGTAATCCCTATGCGGTATTTGTTTCCCACAAGAAATACAATTATTCACTTTTTCTAACATCCAGAATTAACTGAGGCAAGAAAAAACAAAAATATTTCCCAACGGGGTACTTAGCCCAACTTGGTTTCGGTCTGAAACTCAGAATACGAAAATTTCAGAACGCCGAACGACACTTGTAAACGCTGCTTCTGCATCGGACCATGCGGCAAAAAAGACTGAGGATATGACGTCGGTCATGCGCTTTAATACCCTGACGCTCTGATGTCAGATCTGAGCGCCCATGACCGACGTCAGCCTAATACTTTGGTATTCGGGCCGACCGAGGACAGCGGACTACCCATATGTAAGGACTGCAGCAATGTCAGATGAAGAACATCCTACTTTGACCTGTATATTACAAGTATTATTAGTGCAGTGAAATAGAGTCCAGATTCCTATGTTGTTAAGTATAGCAGTTTCAACCAAGTAACAGTAGATGTTATAAGGAGCATTCTGGCAAAATGAAATGAAGCCTGCTGGTCCTTTAGTCATGACAAAGTAGTAGTCTGACCTAAAGAAAAGGCTAAGCCATTACTTCAGCAATAGTTACACTGCATTCATTACAGTAACAGTACAGGATGTTTCTGTCTACATATTTCTTCACAACTAAATTACATCTACTGTCAACAGATGATTTCTGCATTTATTCCATAATCTTTTTGCCTTAGTAAAACAAAAAAAGCTGAGATTAGGTAAAATTTTCTGACCAAATCCTAAAATTAACTTCAAGGCAATATCATTGAAAAAATGACCAGTATGGAGAACCTGGAGCATGCGGCAGCTCCCTGAGCTAATAAGAAGAGCCGGACAATCAGATAAAGTATTTACTTATTTAATCATTTTTAGGCTTCTTTCCACCTGACCATCTTGTCCAGCCCATCATACCACGGATCCATTAATAACTCATACTGGCTACTTTTAATCAGTGATAGTGTTCTCTTTTCCTAGACAGATTCTTCTTCTCTGTGCGCCTATCCTTCCACGACAGAGTACAATGTGCAACAGGTACAAAGTGGACATAATACTCCCTCAAGTAATTGTCTATACCCACAGGCAGACCTGCCTCCAAGGGACATGATAAGACACACACACACACACACACACACACACACACACACACACACACACACACACACACACACACACACACACACACACACACACACAATCCTATAACGGACAAGCAGACAATGAGTTTTCAACACTGTAACAGAAAAAAGGCACTGTTATGCTCAGTTTACACTGACATCATATCTAAGGAGTACTAGTAACTCTTTATGATAGTGCACAACACCTTTTTTTACAAGTCAGTATTTCTTAACGTTTACTGAAAGCACTTTGCTCAAGTAATTTTCCTAACAGTAACACTGTTTTCAGTAACCTATACAGCCATGCAAACACTGTACTTTGGTTAGGTACATTTTTTTTAATTTTTAACTCATATTCATAATCACACAATCTTTTCAGCACCTTTTACACGTTATTGAGCTACTTAATTTCGGATTTCCATTAAGCATCAAATCAAGTAAACAAGTACATTTAAATCCTCGAATAAGCTGTCCACTGGCCATTGAACGGCAGATGATACTCAGCTCACAATAAATTTTAATAAATTAATTTGTTATATAAACAAGCACCTGTGTGCATTAGTCATCATGTACTTTTTAGAATCATCACTAAGTAATGCTCAGTCTGGCAGTGGGCACAAATTATTACTATGACCTGTAAATGAACTGCATCTTGCAGTCCAGTGTTTGATTCCGTCACATTCCAAATGTTAACTGTGTGACTCTAAAGAAAACACTCAACCTGGTCAGAATATGAAAAAGGTTAATGAGGATCATTGTTGTACTCTGGTTAAAAAATATAAAACAAACAGATAAAAAAAAAATACTTGTTGATAATGAGGCTGCAAGATCTAGTTTCGAAGATAAGGCTTCACACTATATCATGGCTGTGAGCTCTCACCCACAAGGGTGAGGATGTATCTCAGTCCTTGCAGCCTGATTAGGGTAATTTCGTAATGAACAAAAATGTACATGGCATTATCCATTTCCACAAATGGAACAATCACATTTGCCCAGTTATGTCACTAGATAGTACATGTGTAAAATCTTACCATAACAGTAGATATCCTTCTCTTCACTGCTGCAGTATTCCTTTAGAAAGGATGTCCTGCCCTGGGCAGCCCATTGCTCAGATAATATAAATAAGTTTAAAAGAGATCTTGTTTGTGTCGTACATCACATTTATGCTCCCTGCACAGAAAGTAAGGCATAAAAGGGACATACGGATGCAACTACCTAGAACTGAATTGCCCCAGAAGAGAACAGTCATCGCAGGACAAAGGAGTCCATGCACATCCAGAAGGAAAAAAATGCAGAACAAACTAGATGGGGCTAGAGGGAGAAGTGAATACTGCAACAGTGATGGGAAAGACATCTACTTTTAAGGTAAGATTTTACACAACTGTACTATGTCATACATCACTGTTGCAGTATCCGTTACAGAAGGGGGAGTAAAAAAGTCCAAGAAACAGAATGGGAGGTGGAAGGCTGAGATGAGTCCTCAACAAACCCACATAAAATGGTTTCAGCAAAACCTGCTCTGTTCCTAGAATCCATATTCGACTTAAAATGCTTAGTGAAGGTAGGCACAGAAGAACAAGTAGCAGCTTCAAGGATAGAAATGGTATCCAACCCCTTGAAGAAGACACCAGAAGAGGCAACAACCCTAGTGGAATGAGCTCTAACAGAAGCAGAGAGAGAGAGATTTGCCATGAAAAGAATAACAAAAGGAAATGGTCTTAGATATCCTGGAGGACAAGGTTTGCTTAGGAATACCCAAACCCCTGGGATGAAATTAAACAAAAAGCTGATTAGACTTACGAATAGCCTAAGTTTCATACAAATAGTACCTGAGTTGTCCTTGCATATCTAAGGTATGCAGGATCCTCAAAGTAGCAGACTGAGGAGAAGGGGAAAAGGAAGGGATGTGTACCATCTGATTCAGGGACAACTCAGTGAATATCTTGGGCATAAAAGAAGGATTAGTATGATGGGACACCCTGTCCCTGTGAAAAACCAAAAAGGAGGAATGGCCATAAAGGCCTGGAGCTCAGAAGCTCTCCTTGCATAACTAAGAGCCAGAAACCAAACAGTCTTCCAGGTACAATGTTGCAAAGAAGCAGAATCTGCAGGCATAAAAGGAGCACAAGTCAATTTTCCAAAACAAAATTAAGGCCCCAAATGAAGAAAAATATGCTTTCTTAGAAGCCTAATATGTAGGATGCCTTTAAGAAACTGCTTGACTGAAAAATGAGAAGTCAAAGGAGGATTCAAGGGCAGAGAGGCAGAAATGTCTGACAGATAGGCCTTCACAGAAGAATAGGCCAAGGCAGACTGGTGCAACTCACACAAATAAGAGAGGACCAAAGGGACCCCCACTGATAAAGGATCCTGGTTACAAGCATGGCACCAGACTGAAAATCTCTTCCATTTGGACATATAAGATTTTATAGTTGAGGGTTTCCTTACCTCCTATAAAACCCTGAGCACATCCTTAGAAAAGAGGTGCCTGAAAGGAAACCAAACCTATCATCCACAATGTCAGTTGCAGAGTGGACAAGTGGGGATGGATGAGAGACCCCTTGTCCTGTGTGTGTTGATCCAGACGGTGAGGTAACTGGTGACGATTGCCACTGGCCAGATGAGTTAAGAGGGGGAACCAGTACTGTCTCGGCCAAACTTTTGGGGAGTCCAGGTGAATCTTTTACAGAACTCTTTGAAGTAGAGGAAGAGGAGGGAAAGCATAAATAAACCTCCCCTTCCAAGGAAAGGAAAGGGCATTTGTCTTCCAGGCCAGATGGCATGGCACTCTGGAACAGAAGAGAGGAAGCTGCCTGTTCAGATGGGAGGTAAAAAGAACTACCTTTAGTATAGGCTTTAAAAGGACTATACCATTCAGTCCCGGTGGTAAATCAGCTCGCAAGTTCATGATCCATTTGGCTTCTTCAATTTCAGTTTGATTAAATAAGTCTCCATCTCGTGCTGTTTCATAAACTTGAGACAAAGCCATAAATTTAAAAGAATGTTCTTTATTTGCACAAAAGTGGCTATATAAAGCATTTGTTTCCACTTTGTTTCTGATATCTGATTGATGTCGGAGAATGCATTCTTTAAACATCCTATTGGTTTTGCCTACGTAGTATGCTGAGCATGATATACATGCAATAATAAAGATGAAAGGTTTTCAGCAGAACTAAAAGTTATTGGTGAAGAGTTAATGGCTAGAGGATATAAGGACAAAGAAGTGGGACATGGTATCAATGAGGCAAAGTTACTCAGAGATAGTAGAGCTTCACCCTACTTCTCTGACATACAAAATCAGTTTAAAGAAACTGCTACTGGGATAACTGTGACAGCACTTACCATTAATCTGACATATCCTAGTAATATTAAGGCTATTTGTGAGGTCATTAAAAACAATTGGCATGTGCTAACATCAGATACAAACATTAATCGAATGATAGGGACACAACCCACTTTTGCCTTTGGAAACAAAAAATCTCTTAAGAGACTTTTATGCTATAAAGACAATGTTGTTAGGCATGCTCCAAGTGTATATGGCACATTTCCATGCAGGTCTTGTAATTTTTGCCATCTGATAGATTTTTGCAGTAGATTCACTCACCTGCACACTGGTGCTACATATGAATTTAAGACATATGCCACTTGTAGGAAGAGAAATTTAGTATATTTGGCACAATGCAAAATATGTTCTAAATTTTATGTAGGTAAGACTAACAGGATGCTTTTTGAAAGAATGAGGGAGCATTTGAAAGACATTAGGAATTTTAATGCCAATATTTTCATTCAAATAATACTTTAGCAAGACATATAAAATAAACTAGCATTAAACATGTTTTAAGTTTCAAAGTTATTGAAGTTATAAATGATTATGGTAGATTTGGAGATGGGCGGCCATGGTGGTGCAGCGGTTAGGGTTGTTGCCTCACAGCAATTCAACTCCAGTTCAATTTAATTCAATTCAATTCAATTGAACTCCAGTTCAATCCTCAGCTGGGGTGCCTTCTGTGTGGAGTCTGCATGTCCTCTCTGTGGTCCTGTGGGTTTCCTCCAGGTGCTCCAGTTTCCTCCCAAAGGCATGCTGTAGGTGGAATGGACACTCTAAATTGGCCCTAGATGTGAGTGTGTGCTTCTGTGGAAGTTTGGGCACTGGGTTAGCAACTTGACACTGTAAAACACCACTGCCAATCATGAGCAGATAGGTGATCCACTGTGGCAACCCCTAACCAGGAAAAGCCAGAAGAAGATGATAGATTTGGAGATATATGTAATCTAACTGAGAACCATGAATTATATTGGATTTTGCAATTGCAAGCAGACAAAGTATGGGGCCTTAATGATAAGGTCTCTTTAAAACTTAAATTGAAAAATAGGAGAAGGCAATTGTCTTTTTGTCATGTGCCTAAGGATTGTTTCATCTTTGGATGTTATGTATTTTGAAATTCTATTTAATGATTTTATTTTTGTTGTTGTGATATGATCTGAAGAAGTTTTTACGAAAGCGCTCACCCATTTTATTCATCACCCATTTTATTCATTAAAGTACCTTCTGCCGCTAGAGCACAGTTTTCATTACTTTACTTGCTGTTTGTTGCATCACACACAGCAAAATTTGCAATGGATACCTTGGTAGAACAACAAACAACTATGGATCTTTTACATGGAGAACAGTCACTGATTTACTGGTGGGTAAAACTAATCCACTTTTAGACCTGAATTTGGAAAAAGGAATAAGCAATTCCTCTGTTGATTTAGATGATACAAATGCATTTGAAAGTATATATAAAGAAGTGGAGAACTCTGCTTTTAAGTTAAAATGCTTGCAATGGCAGCATTTCCACATGGAGGCTTGCCTTCATTATAAAGCTATACCAAGAGGTTTACGCATAAGATGTATGCCTAGGAAATTCGAAATTCCAGCCAGCTGAACTCTAATAGTTGCTGCAGCCGAGCCTTGCTGGAAGAGTTCTGCAAGAAATTCTAAAATGGACTGAAATGGTGCAGAAAAAGGGTCAATGTTTCTAGTTTGCACCCAGTGAGAGAATCTTTTCCACTTGCTAGTATATAGTTTTCTAGTAGAAGCTTTATGAGAGGACATAAATATGTGTTTGACTGCTGGAGTGAAGTTTTGAAGCCTGACTAAATTGGGAAGTGGAGCAGCCATGATGTCAAGTTGAGGGTGTGGACAGAAGGATGAAGTGTTCCTAACATATGTGTCAGAAGGTCTGGAACTAGGGTCCAGAACCCACGGCTTTTCCTGTAGATGAGGCCAGAGGAAGGGGAACCAAATCTGCCAAGGCCAATATGGGGCAATGAGAATCAGCCTGCTTCTCAAGGATTTTGCTTTCTGGATGACTTTGGGTATGAGGGGAAATGGGGGAAAGGCATAAAGAAGTCCCGAAGGCTAATCATGTACAAGTGCATCTCTCAGTGTCTCCCTTGGAGGGGGGAATTAGGGCAAAGTAGCTGCTGCACTTGGCATTCATGGGAGTGGCAAAAAGATCGTAGCAAGGCTGGTCCCATTTCCAGAAAATCTCTTCTGTTATGTTGTGGTTCAGAGACCAATCATGAGGCATTAATATTGCCCTGCTGAGCTTGTCTGTTATCACATTGGATTTCCCCAGGATGTGTGCTGCTACTAGAAAGCTTTGGGAAGAATTGCCCATTGCCAAACTTTCAGAGATCTCTTGACAAAGTGGGTATGATCTGGTTCCTCCTTGTTTGTTTATGTACCATACCACCGACATATTGTCTAACTGTATTGCTATCATCCCTAGTGGAAGAGAGTTGTGGAGTGCTTGCAACGCCAGAAGCACTGGTCTCATCTCTAGAACACTGATATGCAAGTGGGCCTCGTGTTCTTGCCATATACCTTGGGCTGTCCTTCCCAGATAATGCCCCCCCCCACCCTATCTGGGAGGTGTCTGTGGTCACTGTAGCAACAGGCTGTTGTGGAATAAAGGGTCTCCCAATAGTCACATGGTTGGACTGAGTCCACCACCATAGATCCTTCTTGCATGACTCCATTATTCTGCTCAGATGAAACATAGGAAGTGCTTGAAGCGACCATTGGGGGAATAGGAGCCATTGAAGGATCCTCATATGCATCCTGGTGAGAGGAACTAGAGTTATGGTTGAAGCCATTGTCCCTAGAAGTTTCAGAACTACCTTTGCCTTTACCTTGTCCTTTGGAAGAAGGTGACGTATGTGCTGTCTGAGGGTTGAAATTCTGTCGGCTGGAAGACATGCCATCATAGAAACAGTGGCTAGGTTTGCACCTATGAAGGTAATATGTTGACAGGGCAGCAAGGCAGATTTTTGTAAATTGACTGTTATGCCTAGCTGAGCACAAATTTCCAAAGTCACATCCCTGGTTGGAGTAGATGCTTGGTGGTGGCAGTTAGGAGCCAGTCGTCCTGATATGGAAACACTTGGAATCCAAGACATCTCAAGTGAGCCGTTACTACTGTCATGCATTTGGTGAACACTCAGGGGGCTATAGTGAGACCAAAGGTCAGAGCTTGGAACTGATAATGACTGGCTCCCAGCCGGAAGTGTAAGTGACTCCTTAATGCTCTGTCCATTTTTATGTGGTAGTACGCATCTCCAAGGTCTATTGAGCACATCCAATCATCTTTCCCTAAGAAGGGAAGTATTGACTGCAGTGCCACCATTCAGAACTTTGACTTTTTGACAGATTTGTTCAATTTTCTGAGATCCAATATGGGTCTCCAGTCCCCTGTTCTTTTTGGCACCAAAAAGAATCTTGAGTAAGTTCTGAATCCTGTTTGGTCTGCTGGGACTTTTTGGATGACTCTTTTTTCCATTTCTATAGTTATAGAAGTTTTTATTCTATAAACTAGTTATAGTTATTCATATAGATTTCTATAGTTGCTTGTTCCCTTAGATTAGGTAAAACATCTGGGATTGTTCTGATCTGTGGGACAGGATGGCAAAAAGAAATGGAATATCCTCTGGATAGTATGTTTTGTACCCACTTGTCTTTTGTGATACTTTGCCAGGCTTCTGGGTACAAAGATAAATGCCCCCGACTGCATCCAGAGTACAGCAGGCGGGCCTCTTTTCAGGAGTGCTGATAGGGATGTCCGCAAAAGGAATCACAGTCACCCTGGTTTTGCAGACCCCCCCACCTCTAGGACAACGTCTACCATTGTTGTCTTCCTCTCGGCCCCTATGGAAGGATTCACCTCATGCATCTTTGGAAAGCTCCCTGGGATCTTTTGAACCACATTTTCCACTCTTCTGATCTTCAGGGTAAGCTGTTGAAGGTACTGAAAAACGTACTCCAACAATGGAGAGAGTTTTCCCTTTCTACTTGCATCTGGAGAGTGTGTCTATAACTTTGGGTCCAAAAAGTGAGGAACCATCAAAAGGGGCATTATTAAAAGTAGACTTAAAAGATTCCACAAAATTACACAAGTGCATCCAGGAGTGTCTCCTCAAGGAAACTCCTAAATCCAGAGCCCTACTCACTCCATCCGCTGCATAAGAAATCAGTCTCATGGAGAAGTCGGCAATAGACTTTAAGGTGGACAGCTGGGAGGAGACTTTTCAGTCACCCCCGCAGCCAAAGAACCTTGTAGAGTATCTCCTAGCTCTTTCAAGAAATCTCTTTGTAGCCTTGTAAAGTGTGCGAGGTAGTTCAGCGATCGGAGTGTAAAAGTTGCTGACAAAAATACATGCTTCCCATATTTGTCCATCGTTTGAGAATCATTGTTCGGAGGATGAAGAGATGAGGATGTCTCAGAAAGTTCCTTCTTTGTGGCTGCTGCCACCACCATAGCATCTACAGGCACACCTTTTGTAAGAAAATCTTTTCCAGTGGGGGCTGACAAAAACTTGTTTGGCCTCTGAGGGACTGGTTCCATAGTGTCAGGTGACTCCAACAGGTTGAGATCCAAAAGCCTTCAGGTACACCGACTCCCCATCAGAAGGGTTGATGGTTTTCCAGCCGCCTCTCTGCTTTGGGATCTTAAGGATATCTGCAAATGAGATATCTTCAAAGGATGACTATGGGGACCTTTCTGGCTCCTTGAGATCAGTGTCTGAGGTGATGGACTCATCAGGGGAGTCTATATGCTTCCTCTTGCATGTCCTCTTTTGAGGGTGCTCCTCAGAAGGGTATTCTGGGGAGGCCTTGGAAGAGTAAGGTTCACCCAATGGGGGTTCCTGAGGCACTGAATCTCTGCTGTCCTATGGATGGGGTGGTGCCGAGACAGTAGCCGATGCCTTGGGGGGACGAATGCCAGTATCCTTGTGTAGAGCGGTAGATGGGGACAGCACACTCCTCATCAGCTGGAAAGCAGAACCCACTGGTTCAGAGGATATCTCTGGCTACAAGGAGACAGAGGACACCCCCAGCCCCAGAGAGCCCAGCTTCGAGGCTGATGTAGGAGCCAAGCTCACCCGAGCTGATGCACTGAGTGTTAGGCTCGGGTCCGAGCATACCCCCCCGGGCCAACCAGAGAACCTCAGCTCCCAGACACCCTAGATGGCACCAAGAGTGTCGGAGCAGATATCGGTTCTGTAATCTCAAAAGGGGGTCCCGGTACCGACAGGTCTACAGCAAGTGGTACTTAGCACTCTGGCTTTGAAGATCCAGCATGGCACGGAGGAGGAACGACAGTGGATGTATCAGTCGTAGAAGGCTCTGAAACCTGTTGGGTCAGAGCTGAGAACAATTTAGCTAGCGCTGGCGACTTCAGGAGTCTGCACACCACCCACTCCACGTCATCCATCATCAGATAGGCTCCTAGAGGACCTGGAGGATACAGTTGGTGAACGAGATCTCTCCAAAATGTGAGATCTCAATGTAGGGGAGACCAGTGGAATATCAATGGACCGGCTTAGAGACACGGTATCTTTTGACTCCGAAGACCCTGGAGCCAAAGAAACAGGTTTGTTAATAATAATTATCTTCGGAGTTTCCGAAACCTGTGGAGCCGAGGAGGTAAATTTTAGACAATTTTTCAGGGGGCTCTGACTGAGTCGAAGAGAAAGGAGATGGCCTTTTAATTGGCTTGTCTCTCTTAGAAGAAGAAGATGAAGGTCGGTTTCAAGAGCCCTTTAACAATCAATTAGTTTTTCCTCTCCTGCAACACACGTGCACTAAAGAAGTGGCAGAAAGTGCAATTTTCCTGGAGATGGATAGCTCCTAAACAATAAACACACGTCATGTCTGTCTGTAATAGACATTTTCTGGATGCATTTTTGACATTTTTAAAGCCCGAAGGCTTATGTTCTTTCTCCCTAGTGTCTTTAGACATGTTTGGAAGAAAAGGTCCTATAAGAATAACAAATATCAAATAAACACACATCACTTCTTGAAGTATAAAAACACACTAACAAACACAGCACATCTAAGAAATATAATTAGAACTAGCTTTGCTCTGACTAAAAACGAGCACTAGGACCTCTAATTTAAATGGACCTAGACAGGTATAATAGAAGGTAGAATACACTAATGCTACTAACACTACTAACCCTCTAACAAAATGGCCAATTAGCTCTCTAATTTAAACAAGCTAATGAACTAACCAGCTAGCTAAGTGAGGAGAAAAACACACAACAATACAGGCATTTTTTAAAGCACCACTACAGTAAATAACTACGGGATACAAGCACAAGCCTGCGAAAAAATGACGGCAAAGCAAAGGGACAGAACAGTGGAAAAAGGAGATAAAACTAAGCTACACACTAAGGCTAAAGTTTCACAGCACACAGTAAACTAACTAATGTATAAATCCTAACTAGTTTAAACTAATAAAATGCAAAAGACAAAAAACATAGCCACTGGCAAGAAGAGAAATTACAACCTCGTAAAGCGGCAAACGAGATCTGGAGAGTTGCACCACTGCATCATGGGATACCTACCTTGCCACGAGCCAAGTTTGAGACTTCCAGCTATGTATTCGGCCGAGTCGCCCCATCCATGTAAGAATGAAGGCGAGACAGGACAACATAACATCTCAAGTTATGACCTCACATTTCAAATACATGTTCATCTCTTTGCAGCCATAAAGGCTACTAAAAGCCATGTAAATGTTAAACTGTTCAGCATAAACAAATCTTTATAGCTGTGATATTTATTGGTTTCTAGGGTTTAAACTGGATTTTATAAGTCATAGTAAACACAAAATATTAATGCTGTAACATTTTATAAACTGATTGCAATATGTTAATAACCACTCAAACTACACACATACTGTCAGCAGCATTTTTATTTATCTATCTGTAAGCTTTCATACCAGGCTGAGGAGTTATGCTAATGTTTCTTGGTTGTTGAGATATTTACAAAAATGTAACAGATATGACAATATTAATAAATAGTACATGTACAAGTAATATCCCTTAAACAGTAGAGAGGTCAAATATCAGTACAACTGTGTTGCCCATCATGTAAGCTTTATGATGAAATCTTTCAATAGCTTGTATGTAGCATGGTTTTGAAATTATTAATGCAAATATGAACAGGATATGTTAGATGCATTGAGGTATCGGTAGGATATAATTGCAGAAAAGCCATTTAATATAGGGTGCATAGGCTTGCTTTTCTGGAACAAATACTCAGCATATGGTATGTAATGTATGTTACAGGGGTATGAACTAGCAATGTTTTTGAGTGAAATACAACTCTCTATCTAAGCAGTAACAGGATAAATTACATCTATTTTCAGTGACCTTCTCACTCATTGTTTTAGTTTGTTGTTTAGGATATTTTTGCAGTGACCCTAATAATAATGGGCATCAGCTGAGTATAACAGCCCTGTGTTTCTAATGCTTAGTCAAACACTCTAATTGTGCTGTGCTGATGAGGTCATAACAAGGCCGAAATATGCATATCCACAGATAGTGGGGTTTGGCTTTATTGGCCTGAAATTGTCCATCAAAATGATGAAACAAGTCATGGGCATTCAGAATTGCCAATTAGCTAAAACACCTGATATTCATAGGGATCATCTGCATACATCCCATATGCCTCTGATACAAAAGGTTTGGGAGGTCACTCAGTGGAAGTTCTAGCTTTGCTGGAGTTTTCATTTTGTTTTTACTGATTGGTTTTTCAGTGACCTTCTCAATCATTGTTTTAGTTTGATTAATTACATCTCCTATCTCCTCTTATAGCATTTTTTCACTTTCTCTTTTTTTGTATTTTTCATTTTTTTTCATGTCTTTTCAATTATTCCATATTTTTCTGTTTCTGACAAATTTCACAGAATGGATAAGCAAATTATGACTGGGTCTATGAACGAGCTTATTATGTGTTCGAGGCATGGATGTCTACAGAAGCTCCCTTCTGAGTGCTGATATTGGATCTCACACTAGAGTAGCACTGAACCAGGATGTCATTTTACTGTTACTATAGCATAATCACAGCACTCCGACGCACTACATATTTGTAATGAACAGGTATCTAGGTTCATAGGTAGTTCCTCAGCATGCAGTAGAGAAAATAACTCAGGAGACTAGCTCAGTTTCCCAGCTGACCCAGGGGCATTGTGGGGTTAAGTGACTTTGGAGTGTGTGTACTAAGAATCATTAGATATATTACTATAAATAGAAGATTTTTTTCTAATTACTAGTTATGGAGAGTATATAATATGTATTTCTATTTTTATTGGCCATTTTTTTCCATTTTTTTTTTTATTGAGTCAATATGTTTTATTTTATGTTTGAATATAGCCTACCCTGTCAGCATCCTCATTAATAGATCCATCATAGAATCCAATATTCCCAAACTCTGGAAAAAATCCATCATAACATCATTGCACAGAGGTGGCAAAACCAACTGTCAAACTATCTCTATCCTCTCCCCTCTATCCAAAGTATTGGAGAAATATGTTCACACACAACTAATAAAATATCTCTCTGAAAATAACCTGCTTTCACCAAGACAACATGGCTTTCATCCCACACAGTACCACCACTGCTCTTCTCTCTTTTAGACAGTGAATAAAGCCTTGGATTCTGGATTCTGGACTACTAACATTAGTAATTCTACTAGACTTATCAAAGGCTTTTGACACAGTGTCATATCCCAAGTTACTTCACCAACTATCAATAATAGGATGCTCTCAATTCACCCTCAAATGGTTCTATAACTATCTAGTAGATAGACAGTAATGTGTCAGTTGGCAAGGTAGCCTATCTGAATATCTAGTTAATAAAACAGGAGTTCCTCAAGGGTTTATTCTTGGGCCTCTCTTTTTTAATATTTTCATAAATAATCCGAATACTGACTCCCTTCAAAATGCACTCATCCAACACGCAGACGACTCCACCATCATCTCCTCCTCCAATAATTTCCAAAACCTACTAAGTATAATACAAAATGCCTTTAGTCTATAGAAATCTGGCTAAATGAAGCACAGCTTCTACTTAATCCTAAAAAATCTAAGCTACAGCTATTCTCAATTAAACCAGTCATACAAGACCTAAACATATACTCACAAGACAACACAAAAATTGCAATAGTAACACATGCCAAACCATTAGGTATTACTACAGACAACAAACTTACCTTTGAACAACACTTAGTACAATAAAAAAAACACTTTAAATTTGGCAGACTCTATAGACACAGACTTTACATGGATAAGCCTACAAAAAAAAAATAGCCTTCTGCTCCCATCCTTCTTATATGGGGGCCCCATTTTCATTAAACTCCATCAGTCTCTTAAAAATAAACTCCAATCATGCTACCATAAAATTGTCACCTTTGCAACTGGCACACCTTACCGATCACACCACTGTCAAGTCCTCAAGGAATTAAACTGGGTTGAATTCTTGCACTACCCAACTGACTCTAGCTCATAAAATAATTTACAGACCAGATAGCTGCCTTGCCCTACAGCACATCCTATAACCATATTCTCCATCCTGTAATCTGCGATCGACTAATAAACAGCTTTTAACCACCATCAAACCTAATAAAAGAGCCAGTCAGAACCTTTACTCCTATGCCATTCCTAGGATATGGAATGCCCTTCTCCCAAATATTACCCTCCTAGACTCATTAAAAGCATTCAAACTATCCATGAAGAAATGCTTCCTTAACAATCACATCAGTTCCTGTGCCCAAAACTATAGGCCACCATAAATTATCATATATGCTTATTTTTTCTTCCTATCCCCCTATTTTTCTGTTTCTCTGTCTTCTCACCAACCTCATCACTAAATAATATACTTCATCTCCTCACTCATCAGCTGCTATGCTAATATAACTTTTTTTCCATACCACATTTCCATTTATATTTTCCCTTCTCTTACCTTTTACATCTAATACCTAAATGCCTTAATATTCCCTTATCTTTTCCTATTTACTGTTGCACTACTACCTCCCTCCTTCTTCTCTCAAACTCTGTAATTCAATTGTTCCTATCTACATTATCAATTCAAAACTCTTTGAACATACCTTGATAAATCATATCATAATTTTTGGCACGTTGTGCCTAGTATATCAACTCTGTCAATTGTTGACACACACACACAGACACACAAATATATAGATATAGTTTCACTTCATAATCTCGAATTACTGAAATCTCAAAATTCAGTAACCTGAGACCATGAAGCTGAAAACCAGAATGCCGAAAGTGCATAAGAGCGAATTCGAATATCTGGAATCTGCGCTTATGCATTTCCAGTACGTCGTGTGTAGTGTTATGGTGCCTGAAATCGGAGGTAAGTGAGTGTGTGTGTTTTTGTACGTTGTGTGTGTGGGTAAGGGTAGGGAGGTGTAAGTGTTGGATTTGTTGGTGTTTGTGTATGTGTGATGTGTATTTGTGTGCGAGCGAGTGGAGGATGGCGTGGTGTGTGTTATTTTTTTTTTTTATGTTATGTGGGACCTCGGAATTGGTATATATAAGTATAAGTAGGGGGTATGGGGGGGTGCAGGGGAGCTTGCCCCCCTGCTTATATGTAGTGTAGGGTTGTGTGGTCTGTGTGCTGTGGGTGGAATGGTGTGTATGTTAAGTGGTGTATGGGGTATGTATGTTCGTGATTGTGTGATTCGGGATCGTAGGTTTTGGTGTTGTGAATGGTTCGACTTCATAGTCTCGGGTTACTGAATTTTGAGATTTCAGTAATTTGAGATTATGAAGTGAAACCATATATAAATATATATATATATATATATATATATATATATATGTGTGTGTGTATGTATAAAATACCTTTTGTCAATTTCATTAAAATTTGGTATACTACTTAACCTATATAATTTGCTTTGTTGAAATTTTTAATGCCTTTAACTATATAAATCTTTTAATAGTGGAGCTTTTCATCCTGGGCCTCCACTGAAAATGGGTTCCTGACTCAGTGGACTTTCCCGTTCAACAAATGTCAATTACATAAATAAATAAATGTAGTTTCTCCACCTCTCCCAGTCCCCTACCTTCGCTAGTTAGACCTGTCTAACAGCTTTCTCTATTTTCTCTCTGTTGGCTCATTCCTTCCATCAGGAGCAACAGCAAGGGATGAAGATGGTGGTATGCAGAGCACATTATGGGATGTTTTGTAAGGATACTGCTGCATTTAGCCTGTCAGTTTTAGGGGGATCAGGGCTTTTAGCAGTTTTTGTCTTCTTATACTGTGTTCAGCATTAGTATGTGACTGTGAAAGTGGAATGGATAGGAAGTTGGATTTTGCTTTATTTATGAATGTTGTTTCATTATAACGTTTTCATAGTCATATTAAAGATTATTTTCCATATTGGAATGAATGAGCCTGTACTTTCTTAGCAGGATTTATCTCAGGTTTATAATCTAGAGATTTTGAGGCCAGTTTTTATATGTTTTGCAAATCTCAGGGTAAGAAGTTGTTTTGTTTCATATATTCATATGTATTCTTAGAATTCTGAATGCATTACATGTACCATACATAGTGCAGGTCTGTGAAGAGGCTTTCATAGTCTATATATTATGGAGTCCGCTTGGTGGGAGGAGTTGCTGTGGCCATGGCTTTATATCTCTTAATTATATATTTAACTTGTAATGTACCTTAACTGAGTAAAGGCCAGATGAATGAAGTCTACATTAAGGAACATATTCGACTGAAAACATAACATTCCTGTAGACCTGCAGTGGTATACAAGTCATGCAACAGGTCACATATTTTCTGTTAAGGACTTAATACATTAGACAGACACTGCTTTATAAAGAGCTTACAATATGTCATTGAGTACAACCTTCTTACTATTATAGGCTGGAAAAGCCAAACGTGTTTGTAAAGCAAGACTGCACTGTGTAAAACCTGTAGTTCACGGGGTCCAAAATCATATATGCATTTCAACAGTTACATTAAGAATTTAACTGTGGTATTTTTACAACAGTAGCAAAACAGAATACCAGCCTATCAAAGCGTAAGGCTTCAACACACATACCAACTCACTTACCTCTATTAATGCACCCAAAATAGGTTTTAGTGTAGCAGACCACATGCACATTATAACTAATTACTATATTCTGAATTGCCTTCATTCTGTATCGCAATCTTATAACATGCATGTTGGCAGGTTAAATGAAATACTGTCCAAGCTCATGAAGGCAGTAATTCTCAATATACAGATGAATGAAAGGTTAATGTTTCTTGACACATTTAGGGAATACGTGTATGTTATCTATCAAACCTTGATATTATAAAAAGTATTCCATGATGAATAACTTCTAGACAGCACTTCAGAAAGCATGACTTTCAAAAAGAAGCAGTTTAGTAAATGATTAGACATGGATATTAAGACATACTATAGGAGAGGGGGAAGTGAAACTGAAGGCACGGTTATTGCTAGGTGGGTCCACAGTAGAGGCTATATGTAATGGGAATGCTATCTAAAGGTGATTTTCTCACTCAGGCATACAGTTTCACTTGGAGAGGATGTAACTTAAGTAGTACAGGTGAAAACCTGTCCCTGTGTCACAGGGGGATAAAGCCCTAACCATGTTCCAAGTGACCCATGTACAATTTGTGGTACCAGTAATGGAGGGGCTGGAAGGAGGAAGATGGGCTTGAGTGGCTGATACATGCTGTGCCATCAGGAGGAAAGCAGTATTGCCGACAACAATGTCGACACATACAGCAGAGCAGGTGACCACCCATGGAAGATGAAAGTGGCTAAGCAGCGCATATGCAGCTAAACTGGTGATGACACAAGTGGGAACATGTGCATCATTCCTGCCCAGGTAGCTGCTAGGGGTCTGTCTGTTACCTACAGGGGGGGTTAACAGGGACATGGCAGGTCTCTAAAATGTGTCTCTCGCCTCCAGAGCAATGAGTGGCTGATAGGACCCTCGAAATGGGAATGAATGAACTAGGTTGCTCTTGTCCAGTTTGTGGATGCCTGTCTCTCATTACTGACAGGCACAGACAGGGAAGTCATTGAGCAAGGACCTGGGGAGGGTTAAAAAACTGCAACAGGCGCACAGTCATCCGGTGCATTTCAGTATTGTGCTGCAAACTCACAGTGGACATTTGCCATCTAATTGAGTTCCTTTCTTAAACAATAATTTTGTTTTGGAAATGCTATCACATTAGTGTGTGACTTCTGACATTAAGTGAGAGTCTCATGATAACAGGAAGATGTTGTGTTGTTTCATTAGTGTGACAGGTTTATATATATTTACTTTGTTAGTGGTGTTTGACTTTATCTCACAAGGCTACACAAAGAAGCAGTGACCCTACAACCACACAGAGTTGTTTCCTAAATGCTACCTACAGTATTCTGGTAGTCAGGGACAGTTTGCCCCTAATCTGTCTGTGTGAGTCACACAGGAAAGGTGGAGCTGGATAGTTATATGTAAAGGTTACAAAACTTCCACCAGACTCCTCCCAGATCACACTCACTTCTATTACATGATGTCTCATCCCACCCAAAAACTGCAGACAAGAAAGGGTCTTAAACCTTCTTCCAAAACATTTTACCCAGCTAGACTAACTAACCAGAGAGGATCCAGAGATTACTCCAAGTTCTTTTTGGTTCCAAAGAAGATCAAGGACCTCATCCCATTTCAATGTCTCAACAGTCTAAATGCGTTTTGTCCACAAAAAAAAAAAAAAAAAAAAAAAAAACAAGATTGCCATGGTGCACTAATTTTTCCTTTCTTGTCAAGACAAGATTAAATGTGCTCTTTGAACATAGAAGATGTCTACTTATACATGCACATCACAAAAGAGTCAAGGTGGTATCTGCACAGCTTTGTAGGAGACAGCTATTCTAAACTTTTAGTCCATTTGTTATAACCTCAGAACCTAGAGCATTAGTCAAGTGCATGGTAATACATGCTGCAAGTCACAGGCTGCATGGGATCAAGGTTTTCTTCTTACTTGGATGACTGGCCCTTAGAATCCCCAATGGTACAAGAGTCTATTCTAAGAACAGAAGTCTCCACTCCAGCTATTCCACTCTTTAGGAATAACGGGTAACTCTGTAAAGTCACATCTGTAGCCATCTGAGATACTCACATTTATCAGTTCAACACTCTGTCATGCAAGGCCTGGATAATCGCAGAGACAGTCCCTCTAATGTTTCATGCAGTGTCTCAACTTCCTCAATACAGCACAGTTTTAGCAGGTTTTTGCTTCAATACCTTGGGAATAATGGAAGTTACAATTTACCTGCCCCCTTTTAACAAATTTGCATGAGACGTCTGCAGTGGATTCTCAAGCAGAAGGGAGCTTTTTCAGACCATATTAGGATTTCAGTGGCTCACAGAGCACATTTCCTTTGGTAATTACACATTTCCAATCCTACTCTAGGCAGCCATCTCTACCTTTACTCACCAGCAATGATTATCATCACTGAAACCATAGTTCTGGGATGGGGGCAACTGACAAAGGTATGCAGTTCAAGGTACTTGATCACAGACTCACTGATCTGAAAATGAGAGCAGGCCTTCTCATTTTGCAGGTGTTTCAGGACGCTGTCTTTCAGGTTGCAATTGCCATCCATACTGACAATAAGGAATCAACCACAACTCTCTTTCAGGGTTCAGAATCTTCTAAGACAGGAGGAATATTCAAATCTAAACTGGATATCCTTTCTTTCCTTCCTTGCTAGGAAAAGACTTCATAGCATTAACAACAGTTTCTCAACACTAGCCCCCCCATCCCCCACAATTTAGAAATTCTTTCCACTAAAGATACAGTCATTCTCTTCCTAACAAGCCTTCCATTGTCAAGTTAAAAAAACAGTTGAAACATAATGCCTATTGTAAGTGCAGTTCAGCAGATGGCATAACTTAAACCCATCCCCCTCCCTCTAATACATCATTTATTTCATACACTGTGTTATCCTACTAATGAAGTCTTTCTCATCCTCCTCTCTTCTCTTCGTTGTCACCTTCCTTTCACTCTTCCTTAACTTTTCCTTTCCTTAGTCCTTTCCTCCATATACACCTAACAGTATGCACCGTATATGATGAAAGGTTACTGTGTATACTGCATTTGCATCCGTTATGTAACTTGTCTTACAGTTTTACTGCTGATAATTCTTTTCTTAGTTATATTTGTTTTTTAAGTTATATTTTTAGTTATAGTGCTGATCATTTGCTTGTAAAGCATGCTTTACTATTCACCACTATGAAAGCATCTATTTGAAAATGTCAGCTTTGTTATCTGCATATCATATTCTCCTGAGCTGAGGCTGAAAATATACCATTTGTATCCGTGTTCTACTCTACTCAACAAATGAAAGATAGCTTGAAACAGAGACAATCTAATCATTAATTAATTAAGGAAATGATCTTGTTAATAAATAAACAGGACGAGACTCATTCATATGCTCTGCATCAAAAAGCTATGAAAGTATGGGCTTGAGCTATTTAAACAAACCACTTTCTTACTGGCAGCCATATTCCTGGGGAAGACAGTTCCTATGCAAACATGCTTAGCTGTTGCTCTCCGATGCCACACAAGTGGTCTGTGGTACAGAGACTTTTCTGTCACTGGGGGAAGCCTTGTTGCAACCTATCTGCATCCCCAGTCCATACCAGATGCGACAGTGTCGACTCCCTGATAGCACCAACTCTGGATAAAGACCCAAGGATGCTCTCATCCGGAATTAGCCTCCAAGACTCCTCTACTGTTCTCCCCTATTGCCCCTCATAGCCAACTTTATTCATTAAGACAAACAAAACCACATTTTGGCCTCACCTTCTGGAACAGCCTTTGTAACAGAAGCCCTACAGATCCTTGATGACTCACCTATCTGGAAAGCGTCACTTAGATTTTCAGTTCTCCCACCCTTGGCTAATTGCATGGTTAGTCAATTTATGTTAATGGCAAATGCAAAAGACAAGAACAACTGGAATCCAAAAACGTACCACGGAGCCCTTGTACCAGCAACAACAAGTAGGTAGTCTTAACGAATTTATTTATCACAAACGTTTCGCACAAGGTGCAGCTTCCTCAGAGAAAACAAATTAACAATGAGGTAAAAGTGCACGCCCCTTTTATACAAAGCTAAAGGGAAATGACAACATGGTAAGGTGAAACTCATTGTAGTAATTGGTAAACAAGTAGAAGCCTTCACAAGAACAACTTGTTCCTCAAAGAGAAAATGCAAACATTAATTCATGTTAGTAATAAGCATTTCAAAGTGTGGAATGTTACCAAAGAAAAAAACATAAAATTTAAAATGACATATTTAAAATTCTTAAAATATGTGAAAGAAATCATAACGTTAAAGTAAAAATTCAACATAAAGTCATTCAAATAGCAACTCATAAAAAAGTAAGTATAATATGCAGTAATGGATTAAATCTTAGTAAAAAAGTAATGGTAATCCATTATAAGTATGAACCATAATTAGCAACTGTGTACCTTAAAGATATTATTGTATAAACAACAATAATAACTAAAATCTAGGCAGTATTTAACATGAGAGGTGCTACAACAAAGGCACGTCACATGAAGTCAGAAACAAAAAAATTTTGTATGTTTTAAAAAAAGTCTTTATGTATGCATAAGAAAGTAAGGAATATCTACAAAGGGGGATACTACCTTAAATAGCTCCTCAATTTGAGTACTGCTGAGATGTAACTGCAACTGTAACATCTCAGCAGTACTCAAATTGAGGAGCTATTTAAGGTAGTACCCCCCTTTGTAGATATTCCTTACTTTCTTATGCATACATAAAGACTTTTTTTAAAACATACAAAATTTTTTTGTTTCTGACTTCATGTGACGTGCCTTTGTTGTAGCACCTCTCATGTTAAATACTGCCTAGATTTTAGTTATTATTGTTGTTTATACAATAATATCTTTAAGGTACACAGTTGCTAATTATGGTTCATACTTATAATGGATTACCATTACTTTTTTACTAAGATTTAATCCATTACTGCATATTATACTTACTTTTTTATGAGTTGCTATTTGAATGACTTTTTATGTTGAATTTTTACTTTAACATTATGATTTCTTTCACATATTTTAAGAATTTTAAATATGTCATTTTAAATTTTATGTTTTTTTCTTTGGTAACATTCCACACTTTGAAATGCTTATTACTAACATGAATTAATGTTTGCATTTTCTCTTTGAGGAACAAGTTGTTCTTGTGAAGGCTTCTACTTGTTTACCAATTACTACAATGAGTTTCACCTTACCATGTTGTCATTTCCCTTTTGCTTTGTATAAAAGGGCTGCACTTTACCTCATTGTTAATTTGTTTTCTCTGAGGAAGCTGCACCTTTGTGCGGCGAAAACGTTTGTGATAAATAAATTCGTTAAGACTACCTACTTGTTGCTGGTACAAGGGCTCCGTGGTACGTTTTTGGATTCCAATTTATGTTAATGGCCAGTGATGCCAAATACCCACCTACGATCATCCCAAACTCTTAGTTCTGCCCATGATCCGAATACAAATAAAATGTATAAGAGTAAATTGACCCATTTTTTTGCAGTTTGGCTATTTCTATGGAGCTGGATCCCTTTTCCGTACCAACTCCAGCTATCATATATTATCTCTCTGAAATCTTAGATACAGGTGTTGAGTACTCCAGTGCCACATTTCATCTTTTCACTATTTCTAATTCCCATGAGGATCTTAACAACTCTTCTCTGTTTTCCCTCTAAGTCTGTAATGCATTTCTCAGGGGTATTTTCTACATCAGAATCCCTTTCCAAAACCTTACCCCCTCCTCCCTGGGATTTATATTTTATGTTGGTAAAAGGTGATACTACTTCTGTTCAAACTAGCTTCTAAGACTGACTTAAAATAGCTATCTTGGAAAACAGTTTTTTTTTCCTGTGGCAATCACCTCTGCTAGAAGAATTTCACAACTTCTGACTTTATAAATCAAGCCTCCTTAACTGGTCTTTCATAAAGATAGAGTGGTGTTACAAACGGATTCTACCTTTATGCTCAGACTATTTAATGAGTTAAATTTAATTTAACCAATCTACTCCAACAAATGAGAGCACAGAAAGGATCCTCAATTGTTTCTTATGTCTCTTATACATTGAGCTCCAAAGACTCTGAAATCACTCTCTCCAGGTTCTTTCAGAATGTATTAAGTTGTGTTATACACTGTACAGCAAAGATCGAGTTGCTATTATGAATATAGCTGATTCAAGAGCTATGGGTACATCACAAACATTTTTTAAAACTTCTGTAGATATCTGTATAGCTTAGAAAATGGGTTTTCTGAAGGCTTTTGCAAAAAACTGCAAGCTGAATGTCTGCTTCAGCTCTAGGTCTTCCTTCTGGACAATCCTCATATGAGGTATGCTTCCATGATGCCAACCAGGAGGATGAGCAGGGGACTCTGTCTTGATGATATTGAAGAAATGGACTAGATTATGTCAGCTTTGTACTTAGCGTAACAATAGATCCATGTGGTCAAGCTCCATCTTTTTCAACATACACACCTTTGTTACCCTGGCCTTAGGTAGAAGAGGTTTAGAAGTATCTGTGTTGTAGCTGTGATTTACATCTACAAGTGTAATTTATGCCTTTTTAATGATTTGCTCCTAGGAGATAACACTGGAGATCTAGGCAGAGAGTAGCTAAAAGCATTATGGGTAAGGGAAAGGAATTAGAACCTGGGAAAGTTTCTTGTACTAAGCTAAGGCCTGCACTCTACTTCTCGATAGCAAAGAAAAAGAAGATGGACCACAACTGTAATATTTTTATGGTAAGTACATAGCTTTCATTTATTGATTTATGGACATTGTATTACATTTTTCCAAAAAATGAAATTCCATTTTCATTATATGAACTATGTGAATTATACCAGTGATCTTAAGTGTAATTTACAATCTTTACTGTGACTTCTTTATAAAGTTTCTGCTGCATCCACATATATGCAAAATTAAATCAGATTATGCACACATACCACTCAATAAAGAAAGCTGATAGTATTATAAAGAGGAAGTTTGACAAGAAATACAGGTTGTGATGAATGAGTTCTCTGGCTTAAAATGCCAAATTCTATGCCATAATCAGAAAACCTATATTTGAGGCAGGCATGGCCAAGATGTGCTCTAGTTAACAGCAGTTTT
Source organism: Protopterus annectens (assembly GCF_019279795.1). Classification (NCBI taxonomy): domain Eukaryota; kingdom Metazoa; phylum Chordata; order Ceratodontiformes; family Protopteridae; genus Protopterus; species Protopterus annectens. The sequence goes on along the minus strand of NC_056730.1, from coordinate 610,815,487 downwards.
GTTCAGCTCTGCCACTTCAGAAATTTATTACAGGATTCATTAAATTTAAACAATCCTAAGAAGATGTGTTATACTTTATATGATACTTCTAAGTATCACATAGGATTGTATCAAAAATGTTATACAATTTTTGAACTTTTCCTGTCAAAAAGAATCTTGACTGATTTTTCCTCTCATCATTCTGGTATAAAGATGAGCTTCTTGAAGGCTAATTCTCAAGAGTCTGCACTTAAAAAGAACTTCAGTCACTACTAACAAATATCCAGGAGTTGTCACTGAAAATAGACAGAATGGATACAAAATTAGACAGCTTCAAGGAGAAGTGTTCAAAGCAGATGGGGTTGATACATGAAGGCCTACAACAACAGAAATCCCAGCTTACCGGAACTGAACAAGCACTGAATGACATAGATGGAAGATTGCTAGAAGGAGCGAATAATATTGAATTTTTGTTGAAGCAGAACTCTTTACTCCAGCTTAAAGTTGATGATTTGGAAAATAGGTCAAGCAGGAATAATATAAGAATTTTTGGACTTCTAGACAATATTGAAGGTAACAGTATGGTGAATTTTTGAACTACTCAGCTGCCTAAAGTGTTAGATCTTCCTGAGACTTTATCTTATGGTATCGAAAGGGTGCACAGATCCCTAGCTTCTTCTTCAACTAATAATAACACCTCAGCTAAATCTGTAATAGTAAGATTCTTTTCTAGTCAGGATAAGGAATTAGTTCTTAACACTGCATGGTCCAAGACACCTATTAAAATAATGACAGCATCATTCATTTTGATAATGATTACTTAGCTGCTGTTATATCTAAAAGGAATAAAGAAATAGTAGTGTTCGCAGCAGCTGAACAGAATTCTACATGACCTATGGAAAATGAACTTTGACATGTTTAAATAATAAAAACACACTTTATTACAGATTAAGCACTCTTCTTCCCTTTGATTAGAGAACTTAAAAAGAAACAAATAAAAATTCATCTTTTGTTTCCTGCTAAACTGAAACTATTTTTAGCTGATGGACCCAAAATCTTTGATGACCTGGAATCAACGGTGGCATATATCAGATCTAATAAATATTCTGCAAAGTTGGAGACATGAAATGGGCTAGTGCTTCATTGAAGAGAGCTGAGAAGAGGACAATAATACCTGGAAACCATCTGATAAAAAAAGAAATTGAAAAAATAAGTGACCTTTTTCATAATTAATTTTGTTTTTCCTCTTTATTTTCCTTTTGTGAATAGAAGAAACGTTTTAATTATTTTTGGCTGCTTTCCTTCATCATTTGGGAAAATTCTTGCAGGGGGTTGCAACACATGGTGATCTTATTGAACATATAAGTTATGTGATTTAGGAATATTTAAAAGATAATGGAGCATTTATTGGTTGCTTTGTTTTCCCTATTTTTTTTTATTTGAGATGAGAAAATGTATATTTTGCTTGATAATATGTTCAGTTTTCTTTTTTTCCCAGCAAAAGTATGCTTTAGTCAGTCAAATACTTTAATTCTAAATTCTTAGCCAGTCTAGATTGCCATGCCCCAACACGCACAATTAGAACTAAGACTAAACCAGCCCCATGTCTCTCCAAAACTACCAAACAAAAAATCCACCATAGAAATAAACTCTGTGCCAGCTGGCGTGCAACAGAAAGCCCTACAGAACAATTAAAGTTCAGACAACTAAGAAGTGAAACAAAAAAAGCCATATTGTCTGATAAAAGAAACTATCACTGTCAGCTTCAACAAACCCACCAAAATAATCCTCAAAAATTCTGGTCAGGCATCAATAACCTCTTACACCCAGGTTGCTCAAGCACACCTATCTCTCAGGCTCTTATCACAACAATCCCAACCAAATAGCCAACTATTAACATTTTTTTCACAGAGACCATTTAATCCCTTGCTAATCAGCTACCCCCTGGCACCATATCCTCTACCACAGCTATCTTGAACAGCCCCCCCTATTTTATTTTCAACCTGTTCCCACATCCCTTGTCTGTACTCTCATTCAGAAACTTAAACCCACCACACTCTCTGCAGAATACCTGCAAAAAGCAGCAAAAGCCATAGCCTATCCCGTATCCATTCTCATTAATAGAACTATTTCTGAAGGGACCATCCCATCAATCTGGAAAGTTTCACATATTATCCCCCTGCATAAAGGTGGTAATGCCAAAGAGATATCTAACTACAGGCCCATGGCCATATTATCCCCTTTGGCAAAAATAATGGAGAAATGCATTCATAAGCAACTTTTAAGCTACCTACTAGAAAACAACTTACTATCCACCTGCCAACATGGCTTCAGACCATTTTATAGCACCACCTCTGCTCTCTTATCCTTTACCAACTGCATTAATAGAAATTGAAATAACGACACTCTATCCTCAGCCCTCTTTATTGATCTGTCAAAAGACTTTGACATGGTTAACCACCACCTCCTCATAAACATACTTAAAAACTGGTCATTGGATGCACTTGCTATACAGTGGTTCCAATCCTATTTAAATAACAGGCAACAGGCTGTACTATGGGAAAATAACTTGTCTTCCCACCTCCCAGTTTCCCTTGGTGTCCCTCAAGGCTCCATATTGGGTCCCTTCCTCTTCTGTATCTTTACAAATGACCTTCATTCTGTAATTCCTCAAGCTACCAGTATCCAATATGCAGACGATTCCACACTTATATGTACAGTCACTTCCCCATCTGAATTTCAGTCCCTAACCCAAAACACCTTTAGCATAGTTGAAAAATGGCTTCTACACCGATGTCTCATCTTGAACCCAAAAAAACAAAAATGCTACTATTCACCTCCACCCGTAGAGCCACCCCACTAAAATTTACTGTAACATCTAGCAACGGAACTATCATATCTCCAGATCCTACCACAAAACTACTTGGGGTACTAATTGATAATAACCTCACATTTGAACCTCATATTAATAACACTATAAAAACAGTGAGCAAAAAATTAGGCTCCCTCTACAGGATCAAACCCTTTCTGACTCCACAAGCCAGGACCACTATTGCCCGTACCCACCTTATCTCAGCCCTACTATATGTCTTACCTATCTATACTAAACTATGTAAAAACAATCTGAACAAGCTGACTACCTCCTACAACAATATTGCCAGGTTTGCAACTGGGTCAACCTATAGAACCCATCATTGTAACAATCTTAATCAACTAGGCTGGTTAGAATTGCCAAATCTAATACTATTGAACCAACTAATAGTAGCCCATAAGATCTTGTATCAACCTACAAATACACCAAGACACACTAACCTAATCACCCCTATAATAATCTCAACACCCTGCGCCCATCTAACAAACTACTGGTACAAATAGCTAAAACCAATAATTTGGCTGGTGACTCATTGTTCTATAATACAGTGTGTAAAACCTGGAACACCCTCCCTATTCACCTAACCTCCCTATCCTCAATTAATCTATTTAAAATCAAACTAAAAACCTACCTTAAATCACACTGATTATGCCCGTGTGTTAACCCAGACTAACTGCTTAACCTGTCCCTAGACACTAATCTTCTTACCTGTATATGCTTGTTTCTTTTCTACTAACAATAACGTGTATGTGACTTTACAGTTGAATAGTGTGTCTGTACATATTTTGTATGAATATCCTTAGCTGTTACACACTAGGATTTTTGTGTGACTTTTTGTGTGACTTTACAGTTTAATAGTGTCATTGCACATATTTTTCTATGAAGATCCATAGCTGTTATGGACTAGGATTTTTTCTTTTTAATAAGCTAAATCCAATGAAATTAAATAATTGCCAAAACTTTGTAATGTACCAATATCTTTGTAAATATTCATCTGTATGTGAAGCTTTTCTCCCTGGGCCTCCACTGAAAATGGACATATATCCAGTTGGACTAGCCCGGTCAAAAAATGTAAAATAAATAAAATAAATTTAGGATGTATAACTTAAAAGTTATAGTACATCAGCTTGCAGTTGCAGGCACAAGCTATTTTCTTTTATATCTTGAAAATGGGATAGCTATTTTCCTGCTTGAACTGTTTTGTTTTTTTTTTCCTTTTGTTAACTTTGGTACTTCAAGAGGTCTGTCGCGAGCTATCAGGAATCTTGAAGAATCTTGAATCTCTGCTCTCTCTAAAGCTAAAAACACAGCATCAATGGGACCGGATGGTGTCCCCGGCTGTGTGCTACACGAGCTAAATGAGGAATTAAACCCGCACATAAGGCAGCTGTTTAATCTCAGCCTTACCACAGGATACGTGCCCAAGGAGTGGCATACGGCAACTGTGGTCCCACTCCACAAAGGCGGCGCCTCTACGGACCCTGGTAATTACCGCCCCATAAGCTTAACAAGTCTAGTCTGCAAAGCTATGGAGAGGATCATAATGGAGCTCATAAACAAAGATATAGGGGACTTGCAGACATTGGACCCGACCCAGTTTGGCTTTGTCAAGGGAAGATCATGCCTTTTGAACTTGGTCGACTTCTTCGAAACAGTCACCAAGGCCATTGATGAGGAAAGGCAGTCCATACAGCCTACCTTGACCTTGCAAAGGCTTTCGACACAATACCCCACTCGGGTATTGTAGAAAAACGTACCAGCTTAAATGTAAACCCATATGTCACAAGTTGGGTTGCAAACTGGCTTAAGGACAGAACCCACAGGGTTAGAGTTGCTGGCGCTATGTCAGACTCCAAGCCGGTCACAAGTGGTGTCCCACAGGGCTCGGTCCTTGGCCCCCTATTGTTTGGCATCTACTTCTCAGAAGTACAGGCCAACATGGGAGGACTTTGGCTGACAAAGTTTGCAGACGACTGCAAACTGGGCGCCATAGTGGAAAGTGCATCGGACACGGATATCCTTCAGAAGGGACTCACAGAAACAGATAGCTGGTGCCAGAGCCATGGCCTGAAGTTAAACGCCAAAAATGTATAGTCATACCCTTCGGGAAAAACAAGGTAACCCCAAGCTACCATATAGGTGGCAATCCACTAAGCACAGAAGAGGTTATCAGGGACCTGGGGACCCAGGTTGACAGTGGCCTTTCTTTTGACACTCACATTGCTAAAGTGGTTAGAAAGACCTTCTACATTGCCCACCTGATCATGAAGGGATTCACATCCAGATCTAGTGAGGTCATTGTTCCCCTGTACTCTTCACTTATCAGACCAATGATCGAGTACAATGCCCCATTCGGGATGTATCTCACCCGACATCTGCAGCAATTGGAGGAACCCCAAAAGTTCCTCACCAAAAGGATAAAGGGACTCCAAAATCTGTCATATGCTGCCAGATTGAAGAAACTCCAGCTCTATTCAGTCGCATACCGTCTGCTCAGAGGTGACATGTGCCTGACATACAAGGCCATGTCCAACCCGGAATTAATGGACATGCTCCACCTCAAAAAATCCAAATCCACCAAAACCACTAGAGCAAGCGACTTAAACCTTAGCACGGATATAAATAGGACGTGCTGGAGGGATAGATTTATCACTCAGAGACTCCCTATGCTGTGGAATAAAATCCCGGTCCATGTGAGGCAGAGCACCTTGCTGACTCTGTTCAAGAGAAATCTAGACCTGTGGATGGGAGATCGTAGGTTTACCCCGGGAATCATCTCTGTGTCACTGCTGGACAGAGGCACAACAAACTAATGGGCACAGTATTTTTTCATATAAGGGGTGGCGTAAGCCACAAAAATTTGGGCTAGGCTTATAAATGCCTTAGGGCAGATAGCCTAGTGTAAACCTATGAACCTATGAACCTATGAAGCGCTCTTCACAAATCTGCGTAGCTACAAAGCTTACAGGAAATGCCACATGAAATTTAACATGACAGCAAGTCAACAGGAAGGAACATCACTACGATGATCGCATTATGTATTAATGCAAAATGAGTAGAAGCTGTTAATCAATCAGTGTGTATATTTCTTTTTTATGTGGCTTACTCTGATGTGTTTATTTTCTCTTATTCCTGATATTTCTTATTTAATATGATGCTAGCTTCCCGTGGCTCTGTGCTGAAATGGAGTTGAACAATCTGTCACTAGCACTTTTCATTGGCAAGCATATGTTCAATATTTGACGTAACATACATTGATACAGCAACTAGGATACATGTTGGTTATATATAATTATTTCTTACAGACCTAATGCTTCTCCCCATCTGCTCATTATAAACCTAACAGTTCAACTTTCTTTTGTGAAACATTTAGCATTAAATTTCCGGAAATACTTCTGTAAGAATGAGTGTCTGCTGACATATTTCCTGATAGTGGCAGTGCACCTTGCTAGATGAATTTAAAGCTAATGCCTGATTGAAATAAACTGTTAATGAAGGACCCATAATACCGATTAACTTCCCAACGATAGATTACAGCAGTGGCTGGCTGGCTGGCATATCCAGTACAGGAAACGGCCATTAAAGCTTCTCAGCTTTGTTTCTTAAGACCCATCATTTTAGTACACACTAGGAGTGACATACTTGTAATGCATTTGAGACTACTGTGATTATGCACGATTATGAGAACCTGTACAGAAGCTTTGAGGGAGTAAATTACTTCCAAATGCATCCCAACAGAATGTGCTGCTACTCAGAAACATTACTGCCTCTATTTTTAAGTCATTAGTACTGTTCTTCATAGCAGTAAAGCTCCTAAAATATTTCTGACATGGCAGTAAGCACCTGTGTGTTCTATCTGAGCTGCATATGACATTTGACTAACTCAACACATCATTTTCATCACGAATAATGGTGACATCCTTCTACTTGTATAAATGTGTGTCAGGCTAGCTGCAAGCAACACTAATCAGTCTAACAGACTTCACAAGCTGTAATATCACAAAGCAGCAGTACGGTTGTAGAAAGAAAGCAGCTCTACACTTCTCTAGTGCATACTGTCCCAAGCATCTTCTAGTCTGTAATGGATAGAAAAACCTGTAGATTTTCTAGAGGTGGTGAATTTATATAGGATTTAAGTGGTGATTTTTAAATTAAAATGAAATATACTTATTTTAGTACATACCGCATAAATACTGTAGTCTTTTTTTGAGGTTGAGCTGGATTAATAATATGAAGAGTGAGCTTTTAAAATACAATCCAACTTTGCAAAGGTCTTAGACTATGTAATTCAATCAAATCGACAGAATAAATCATAACCTTAACTAAATGTAACTTGAATGGAACCAGGATGTCAGTAAAAGAAAAGACATGTCATGGTACATAAGGGCAGCACTGCAGAATAAGGTGACAAGGGAAGTCCAAAACTATGTTATTCAGAGTTCTAATTATGTAAGAAACATATCAAAATTACACTTTTGTCTGCATGTTAAAAAAGTACACACTACCTTTACATAAAAAGGATACAAATCCAACAGCAGGTATATGTTTTTCATATGTTAATTTGTATATTACTTATCAGTTTGCTTGCTGCCATGTCCTCCAGAAATTCTTATAGACATTCACATTTTACTCTTTGAAGATTTTTCTAAATATCCCCAGAATATTTTCTTTTCTATTTTCATGACACATGATAACATTCAGTGAAATTACTTTGTTGGAAAAACTTGTTGACTTGTGAGACATCAGTAGTCTAAAACATTTTCTTGTCTTTCAGGGCATATCATTAGAGATCATGTGTTGTTTTTGTACAAATCATTATATAGTTCCTTTAATTATCTCTACTCTGTATATGGCATTCCAGAAGTAGGAATGAACTGAAAAAATATGGCACACTTTATGATGATAGCATTTCCTAATGATACATCTGAATGTTTGTTAGAATGCTCCAAAGTTAACACAGCTATTGTATATCTGGTATTAGCCTCAGTGAGTTGTTTATTTAGACAGCCATGCTCCCAGAAAATAATATAACATGACACTTAGCGTCCTGTAGGTAGATATTACCATATTTAAACATTTATACCCAACACACTTTTTTATTTATTTATTTTTCTTTTTCTAGTATTTATTTTACGTAAGTTTTGTGAGGTAGCATATAGCACACACACTGACAATTTTCAAAACTGTTCTAAGCATGGCACAGACTTTTGCTTCAAACAACATATTTTGTATAAATTCAATAGACACTTTATTAAAAGCAGTATTTCAGTTTTTAGCATCATGATCAACCTTAAACAGCATATAAACCTGGCTGGTTTCCTTAATGGTCCATTACAGATACAGTATTTACTAGGACTATTCATTATGGACGTCTCCTTGTCTCCTTTTCCTTTTGGGACAGTTCTTGCTTCTCAGTTATTTTTCTTGGAGACAAGACTACAGGAAGTTCATAATGACTGAAACTCTTGCCCCTTTTTTTTTTGAGTTGGATATATTTTTGTCTTCTTTATAATTTTTCAAGTTTGAGATAGTGAATTCCTAATTTGGCTTTTATCTATCCCTCTGAACATTAGTGGCTTTCTTGCTTTAGGTACATTGTAACAGCTTGCCTTTGAAAACATAAATGATGATATCAATTTTTCTTTCTTTAGTGGCAGCAGGTAGTTCTCGAAATGCTTATTTAAATAAATAATAGAAATGTTATTGCTACAGTTGCTGACCAATAATCTTTGACTCCAGGATTTTTTTTAATATAGATGATGAATCTTTTATTCTTGATATTATTATATGATAAATAATTTATTATTAAATGGTGGAGTTTGAATAACTGCTGTTGTATGTTAGGTGATCATTTTGAGTAGCAATGCTGCTCAGGTTGGGAGTTTGTAACTCCAACAAATGGTTGGGAGGGTATAGAGTTTTGGTTCTAATTTATCTTTATTATTCATGTTTTTTTGGTGTCTTCTGTACACTCAGTTTTGAATTCCATTATTCTATAAACTATAGGTGATCTATTACCTATTAACACCTACAAAATTGCTGATGGACTGATGTTTTGTTCTTTTATACAAAACAAATTAATGGCCAAATTTTGTATAAATCTCTTATATAATCAAAATATTTCTTCTGAAGTATATATCTATTAATATTAACGGTCTAAATAATGGTTGTAAGAGGCGAAGTTTACTTAAATACTTGAAATTATACAAATCCCATGTAGTCTTTTTACAAGAAACAGATCTTTTAGAAGAAGACATAGATAAACTTAACACTAGATGTTATACTGTATTATCTTACTCACATCCATACCTCTCAACCGTACTGAATTACTTGGTTTTTGGGGTCCAAATAATGGAATGCCATGATTCCCGAGTGGCACCCCTTAATTTCCAAATTTCTCGGCGCTTTTATTTTAAATTTTATTTATTGGCTTTTTGAGCTGATATCATCCCATGTGTGATGATGTCAGCTCTGTGAAACACCCTGCCAGCCTGTCAGTATTGAGCTGAAGACAGTCCACAAGAAAGTCTTGTTGTTTGCGGAGTTGCTTTTGTTGGATTTGGTATTGAGCTGAAGCTCAATGTGCGTACATTTCTGGCTAGTGGCTGCTCAAATCCTTAGCGGGAATATGCATTTAACTGGATATCTATGCCACTGCTTTTTTAATGCGGGAATATGCATTTAACTGGATATCTATGCTGCTGACTTTTCAATGCGGCCAAGCTGCTATGGAAGAATGAGCTGAGCGAGCCATATTTATGCTGCTGCCAAGCCATATCTATGCTGCTGCCTTTTAACTGCAACGGAAGAATGAGCTGAGAAGCAGAGCTGATACATTTTGCATTTGAAATTAATGAATGGCTTACAGAAGAATGAGCCGAGCCATTTGAAATGAATGCAGAGCTGCCTGGAAAGGGTGTGTGTGCGCTTGTGTGTGTGTGTATGTTTGTAATGCCCCAGGTGAATATACCTGGTGGCCAGAGGAGGTACTCAGGCTCAAACCTTGTACCTTGGGTACAGGTAACAACAGCCTAAAGTCCCTACCCACCACCCATTCTGAAAATGTTCTAGATTTATGCCTCATATTTTTGTTCTGTTCCTCATAAAATTTGTGGTTTTTGGATTTCAGTGAAAGATTGAATTCACTAAATAATGACAGGGATTTGAATTTCAGACTTCATATTCTTCAGAAAATAAATGGTAACACCAAACCTTTTATCCTAGCAATTTTCTAAGTTTATAAAATCAGTATTTGAAATTTGTTCCAGTTTTTGGTGCTGTATTCCCCTATTTTTGGCTTTGTCCAGATTTTTTTGTGCTAAGAGGTTGAGGGCTATGGTGAAAAGTGAGAATTGAATTCACTAAATGATAGCCATTTAAGTTTCATTTTTTCTATTGTTCAGGAAACTGCTGATTTAGCATAGTGGTATGTTGCGCTGACTGTAGTGCACAGCGTCTTGAGTCCAAGACTTGGCAGTGAAATGCATGGTGGTAACAAAACATTTTATCCTAGCAACTTTCCAAAATTTTATAAACAATGTTTAAATGTGTCCCTGGTTTTTGCCCCCTCCCCACCCATAAATTTTGGCTTTTTCCAGATTTCTTGTGCTGCAAATTTTAGAGATACACTTGAGTGTCAAGTGGATTTTACAAGGAGCTGAGAGCTTCAGGGGAAGAGAAGTTTAGTGCTGCTTATGCTGAGTCTGCTTGCATTGTTAATAGCATAACAGGTTAAATACTTGTTTTTAATGCAAAAGGCTGTGGGTTCTACTACCACAGTATACAGATGCATTGTTGATACTGTGCTGTGTTGTACTTTTAAAGGGAGTGGGTGCAACACGTCAAGGGTGTAGCTACAGATACAACAGAAGTGAGAAAATGTCATGCACAAGTGCATTTGTGCCTCAGTGGAAAGAGCAAAAAATATCAATAACCCAAATTTAGGTACAGAAAACCATTATTATGCTCTGTGCTGCATTATAAGAAAAATATTTTTAAAAAAGTACAGTGCACTTTCCAGTATTCAAGATAAAACACATATTTTTCCACTGCAGACAGTGGAGAAGCAAGAGTGGCCAGTTAACAGCACCTGAATTACAATGGTAGTTTTGATGCTTCAGGATAAATGTGGGAGAGGGTCTGTCAGTACTTGGACTAAAAACTGGAAGTCTTAAAACATGCAGTTCACCCAGTTTATTTTGTTGTGCATTTACAGCTATTGAATCACAGTAAGTCAAGCAAAAAACTGAAATTGAAAATAAGCTCGAGAAGCTATGCAAGATGCCCATGGCTTACACTGTCATTATTGATGTTTACAAAGACGACAAAGGCACGTTTTGCTCTGTTACATTAGAACTTAACAGGAAGTTATTTTCTCCTATAAATATCTACTGGATACCAGGAATTGGGTCTAATACAGTGAAACAACACTTAAATCCAATTGTACATTTATCTAAAGGTAATATTATTCTAGCAGGGGATTTCAACTGGATCTTAACAGACAAAGACATTAATGCTTCTGGTAAAAGGAGAATTTTATATTCAGCTAAAAACTTGAGAGACTTTATTGATACATACTGCATGAGAGATATTAATGATTTTTCTGACCCAGGTTCACTTTATTTACACATTTTTCACATAGACATGACACATATTCCAGAATTGACAAATTATTTGTTTCAAATGAGCTGATTAACAGTTTAAGTAAGATTAAATTAATATCTTGTCTTCTCTTGGACCACAATGTTATATCCTTTGAGTTAATAATTAATACAAATTGTTATGTACAAAGTAATAGAATTCTGGCCTATATAACGAAACTAAAAGATTTTAAGGACTTTCTCACCTCGGAAAGCCAAAGTTTCATTAATATTAATAGTATTCATGGTACATCTGAAATACACATATGGGATGCACTAAAAGCTTATTTATATGGAAGAATTATTAACTGGTATTGTAAGAAAAAAAACAATGGGACAAGGATTTATGTGAAATACAAATGAAACTTGATAATTCAATAATTCAAATCTACAGAATCAAATGGATAAAAATAAAGGAAAAGAAGAAGAAATGAATGAGTTAAATAGTAAATATTTGCAAATATTAAATCATAAGACGATGACAAGCTTAGAGAAGTTTAAATGTATAAATTACTCTACCAATCCCAAGTTCTTTACTAATTTAGCTAATAAGACTAAGAAACTTAGTAAACTTAATCATATCAAAGGGATTTATTCTCCTAAAAAGGAAAAATGTTACAAATTTATCTGATACATTGATGGAATTTAGGGAATATTTTAATACAATCAACCAGAAACCAAGTATTTTATATTCTAAAGAAGTAATAAGAGCATTTATTAAAAAAAAAATACCAAACATAAATTATCAAAATTGCAAGTTGAATCTTTAGACAGACCCATCTCATTTTCTGAAATTCAATATCAAATAAATAAGTTAAAACAAAATAAAGCTCCTGGTAATGACAGAATTATCCCTGAAATTTACAAAATAATGCCCAAAGAAGCATTACGCTTATTACTCAAAGTTTTTTCTATCTCTCAAGACCTAGCCAATATCCCGTCTTCTTGGAAATATACTTTCATTTCTCCCATATTAAAGGTAAATAGGGATCTTACTAAATGTTCCACATACAGACAAATCTCTCTTTTAAATGTCGACTATAAAATGTTTATGGCCATTTATGCTAAGAGATTAAAGAAATTTCTTCCAATTCTGGTTGACGAAGAGCAAACAGGTTTTATTTTAAACAGGAATACATATGATAATGTTAAGAGAATTTTAACCATAATTGATTCTGCAAAAAATTTAAAAGAAAACGTAACCATAATTAGTCTGGATATAAACTGTGCATTTGATTCTATTAATTGGGATTATCTTTTTCTTATCTTGGAATAATTAAATTTTTCTAATAATTTAATTCAACTTATCTCTCATCTTTATAGAGGATGTCAAGCTTACATTAAAATAAGTATTTAAACTTCACAGAACACACAAATACTCAAATGGCGTAAGCAAGGTTGCCCATTATCTCCCCTACCCTTTACTCTGGTAATGGAACCATTGGTTAATTTAATAAGAATGAATCCAGATATTGAGGGTTTTAATTTAAGTCTTGATGTGACTCCTAAAATCCAACTGTTTGCAGATGACATTATTCTTACTACAAAGGGAAATAATGCTTCTTAATCTCTGCTGGTTTTAAAATTATGGGAAATTTTCAAAGGAAGTCAGGTTTATTTTTAATGACAATAAAACAAAATACTTCCTATTTACTCTAATAATAACAGCCTAAATGAGAAGTTTACAGGCAAGTGCAACAAATGTATGACTTTGATATTAAAAGACAACTTTGGAAGTTAGAATCTACTTTAATTCTGAAATTTAACACTTTAATTCTGTACGGAATGAATCAAGAATGTCACTGGAAATGTTTTCTTTAATTAATTTAAGTTTATGATTGGTTAATTGTTTATAATTATGCTATTTAAAGATAGAATATGTGAAGTAGGGATATACTCTGTAAAGGTTGAAGAGCCGAGGCGCTAGAAGAATCTGCATTTTATGCTTTGTATTTGCTTCTAACCAGATTTTATTGGATCCAGTGTGTGCTTACCTGTTTTGTGGGACTACATTGTGGATCTACTACTGGACTGGACCATACTTTTAATAAAATATAAAGGTAATCACTGGCTTCTTTCCTTGTGTGGTGGTGAGCTGTTCTGTTTCCAGTTCATGGTGAAGTAGAGTAATATGGCCAGTAATTCCTTTAAGTCTCTCCCCAGAATATTTAGAGAGACTTCTCAGGAAATTTCACAAAAGACTTTGGACAGTTTTCTCAATATGACTGTTGAGAATACAGCTTCAACTAGTCTAAGTAAAAGCCAAGAAGGGGTAAATTTTTCAGCTCACTATTCAAGTGAAGCCATGCCTGCTCTGTGTGCCATGTGGGGAAAAAGCAGAAACCAATGGAATGGTAACCTTTTTGCTGCAATTGGAAAAAGCAGAGAGGCAGCAGCTACTCCAAAGTTGCAGCAGTTGTATTATAAGGTGGAGAGACTGCTTTTTAAGGAAACATTGTTTTTCTTTAACACTTTAAGTCTGCAAAGATATGTAGCGCTTAACATTACCCCTAGAGACTTGAGAGCTATGAAAAGTCCTTACTCTCCCTTTAATTTACATGAGGAAGAAGAAAAAAGCTTCCATGCTAGATGATTAGCTGCTGCCCACAAATGTAGCACTGAGTGGATACAGATTCTTATTGAGACAGACAACCTTAAAAAAAGGAAATTAGTGACTGAGATGAAAGAGGCATGTCAGAACATCATTTAGCAGTCTAACAATTCAGTTTTAGAAAGTTTTCTGGCTGGAATGAATGAAAGACTTTTAGGTTATAAAAAATAACTTACTACTCACAAGGAGGATAAACTGCAGAGGGATATACGTGACTATGAACGGAAGTCTGTATTTAATGTTTCAACTAGCCAGTCAAAGAAATGACAGAGGGTGAGATTTCAGCAAGAAACAGGAAGAAAAGTAAACAATGGCTACATTTCATCAGCAGGCAGTGAATCTTCGTTTGTGAACGATAACAGTGATGAACAGAACAAGTTTCCAGGACTTCCTGAACCAGCTAACACGGGCTATATGGCCAAGAATGTGAACCAGGGAGGAATTATGGTAAAAAGAGGTTTAGAAAATATGAACATGGACAGGACAGTTATGAGGAATATAACCCCAACTACCAGACATATAAAAAGGCAAGTGGTACTGAGTTAAATGTTGTAAATAATGATTATGTAGTAAATTTGTCTGGATGCATTTTATCAGATACTGATGTAGTGCTGTTAAATATAGTTTTAAATTTTATTCCCATGGCTTTTCCTAGAGGGTATGAACTGAAAACTGAAGTGTTTAAATTTATTAGAAAATTGTACTTAAAATCTTTTTTTGCACAAGATACAAATGTAATTCATGAAAACAATGTGGACAGTGAAGATGATCTAAGTGAAATGAGTTTTCATTCATGTGTTTCTGATTTAGAAACTGATGCTTATTGTAAGTTAGACACATGAAAATGTGACATACAGAAGTGATTTTACCCCTGTGTGTAGGGATGAAAATATACAGCAATTTTCTTCTGCTTTACAATTTTCAATAGATAAAGAGCTTGAAAAAGTGAATAAAAACAAGAAAGAATTTAAATATAATTTAAATAGAGAAGAATGGAAAAGTCTATTAAAGTTAAGTGAAAATAGGGAATTGGTGTTTAAACCATCAGATAAAGGCAGCTGTGCTTCATTATAATCAGCATCTGAATATGTGTTATGCTCATTTAAAAAATGTTAAAGTGTATGCCTTGGTGGAGCTGGGATGTTATCAAGAAACAGTAATTAAATACAAAGAACTGCTAATGAAGGGGTTGAGACTAAAATATTTCTCACAAGAGGACATATATAAAAATTTGCAGTTAAAGATAACACTATGGCATACTTCTTTTGTGTCCCTAAAGTACACAAAAGTTTAGTGGATCCACCAGGACGTTCCATAGTCTCTACATGCAGTTATTTTACACATAACTTAGCTCTTTTTTGCATTCTTACTTGAAAGAAGAAGCAGAGCAGCTAAGGTCTTATATCAAAGATTCCTTTGATTTTTTTAAGTAAAATCAGAAATTTAAATTGGAAGAAGGACATGTTTTTTATTGTTATGGATGTTACCAGTTTATATACAAATATTGAACATGTACGTGGCTTAGAAGCAATATTATTTTTTTTATAAGGACTTGCCTAAAACACATTTTATTATTGAACTAATAAAACATTTTGTTTAAATAATAACATCGTTGAGTTCAATGGGGAGCTTTATAGACAGCTTCATGGAACAGCCATGGGGGCAGGTTTTTCCCCCATGTATGCAAATCTTTTCATGGGCATGTTTGAAAGCAAATATGTATGATGAATTTAACCTGCCCCCATGTATGCAAATCTTTTCATGGGCATGTTTGAAAACAAATATGTATATAGTAATGATTTTTTTTAGAAAATATGTCATAAGTTATAGATTTATAGATGATTGAATATTCATTTGCGAAGGGGGTGGGAAGAAGTGAATACATGTGTGCACAAAATTCAGATAAATCCCTATAATATCAAGTTTGATGGAATACAGACAGGTGCTAAAGTAAACTTTCTTGATATAACTTTGCAAGGTATTAATGATGATAGAATACAAACAAGTTTACACAGAAAATTTGAAGGGAGTGGTCATATACTGCATGGGGAAAGCTGTCACACCTCACACTATTAAATTTATCCCCTATGGGGAATTTCTTAGAATAAAAAGAAAACGTAGTGATAAAAAAAGAGTTTGAGAAGAAAATAGAAAAAACAGCACACATGTTTGTAACTAGAGGTTGCAAGGAAACAGTGGTGGAAGAAAATAAAAGGAAGGTAGTACAGCAAAATTATACTAGAAGCAGGTATACATGCAAGGCAGAGTGCATCAACAGAATAAACAAAAATTATGTTATGTGACCAAATATACAGTGTTTACAGAAGTTTTAATAAATTTGGTAAAATATCATTGGGGTATTTTAGAAAAAAAATAAATTCTTACTATAAGAGCGAATGAGTATCCCATGTTTTCTTATTCAAAATGTAGAAGTATAAGAGATTTCTTGGTGCATGGCATGTTTCAGCTGCCTGTAAGTCATAGGAGTTTGGGGGTAGGTGTAACAGGTACTTTCCCTTGTGGAAAGTGCAGTTGTTGCCAGTATGTAGTAAAAAGTTTTGATAAAATTAATGAAAAGTATTTTACATGCAAAGGGAAATTTTCCTGTGACAGTACTGGAATAGTTTACGGTTTGAAATGTCCCTGTGGTAAGGTATACAGAGGGGAAAGTAAAAGAAGTTTCAAACAAAGGTTGAAGGAACATGTTAGGAATGTTAAGAAGGGCAAAGAAGAAAGTCCTGTTGCATTACATTTTAAAGAATGTCACAGTGGAAATATACAAGGCTTGCAAGATACAATTTTGGGGCAAGTACAACAAATGTATGACTTTGATATTAAAAGACAACTTGGAAGTTAGAATCTACTTTAATTCTGAAGTTTAACACTTTAATTCTGTATAGAATGAATCAAGAATGTCACTGGAAATGTTTTCTTTAATTAATTTAAATTTATGATTGGTTAATTGTTTATAATTATGCTATTTAAAGATAGACCCCAGGATTCATGAAGCTTGCGCCAGGCGCAGGCATAGCGTAGGCGGTCTAACGTCAAATACGGCCGCCGAGCAATTCAGATAAGATCCAAATCCATGAGCACTACCAACGTACGCCAGATCTGCGCAGCTCTCGGCTCATGTATGCTAATCACCCCATGCGCAGTAGTGCAGCATGCAAATGAAGGTACATAACGATTCATGAAGTGGTGCAGGCGTAGCGTAAGCATACAGAAATGTAAACCAAAAAATACGGTTTACATTTTTCCAAACAGAACATCGGAGCCATGAAAGTGGACCAAACTTACGTATTACAAAGTTAACATATGCCAATGGCGAAATATACAGCCAATGGCATAAAATAACACGCACAACACATTAAAAATAACATTTAATGTCATGGCCACACTAACGCAAAGCACAACCGCAGGGCATGTGTGCACAAACAGGATCACAAGGAAAATATATACAGATGTCATAAAATTGCAATGTAACACAAATAATGATATGCATGCTACACCACAACCAAGGTACAAGGTCGCTAAGGGTCTGTGATAGTGTTCAGCACAGTAACTATGAATTAGTAATCAATGCCATGCAAATGAGGCAAATAATACTGAAGTGCAAATGTCCCGCTGGCCTAAGGATGTACCACACGGCACAGCGGGACAACACCGAGGAGTGGCCTGGAGGTATACATGACGTCAGCAGAGGGGTGTGCCACCATAGCTGTAATCACATTGGAGCATTGCTAATCCGTGTTGTCCGCTGCTAAGCAAAGCTGCAGGATACGGGTGTGGATTTAGCCATAGCTTTGCTTAGCTGAGACCACACAAGGTGACCGAAAGCGCATGTGTACATGGATGACAACTCGCTCGAAACCCAGTAAACTGCTGCGCATGGCGCACACCACAGCTGAAACAAGAAGGTTAAGGGAAGACAATAAGGAAATGCCTCTGTAGGGTAATTGGAGTACAACTGAGTAATTAACACCTATTAACTCACAGTGGGCCACTGATGGTAGCTAACAGGGCTGTTAGTAGCAACCTGCAGAACAGGATAGGGGAGGTGCCGGATTACAAAGAAAAGAGAACTGTCACCGCAGAACAAAGCAAACCTACAGTAGATCAGCTATAGAACACATTTCGCAACACAATCCTGGGTTGGGAAAGTACAAAACAAGAAAGCAGACTGCTGGATGCATGCCTGACAATGAGAGGGGAATCGTTATGAAAAGTGAAGGTAAGGGCAAGAGGTGATCCACGGCAGCTAAATGTAATTCAACACCAAAGGCACCACAATAGCAGTACCTGCGGTAAAACACATAAGTAAGATACCCTGCAGCTCTGATTGTACATACACATCCTATGACATCATCAGCTTCCAAAGCACAATAGTACAAAGTGTGAAGGCACCTCACACACACTCTTGTATTCCCAAACACTGCACCATCGGTGTAAAAAGACGGGGAACTTTTACAATGTACTTGTTGGGAGCTGCCATAGCTGTGATTCATCACCATGTGTTGGAGACTGAAGGTGGTGTGGAGGATGATGCTGACAACCACCTCAGGCCCCGGAGGAGGAGAAGAGTGTTCAGACCAAGGGTAACCTACCAGGGGCTAGATGATCTGGAGATAGTAGAGCGTTACAGGGTGGACAGGGACATCATACAGCAAATCGTTGAGCTGTGCTGGCCACACCTCAGAGCCAGAAACAACAGAGGGGAACTCATCCCAGTGGACACAAATGTATATGTAAGCTTGAGAATACTAGCCACAGGTACCTTTCAAAGGCCAACTGGAGATATCATGGGGATCTCACAGGCATCAGTATCCAGGGTACTCCACCAGTTCCTGGATGCCATGTTACCACATGCCAATGAACATATATACTTCCCCCGAACTCAGGAGGAGCTGGCCAGCAATATGCGCCTCTTCCACCATGTGGCAGACTACCCAGAGGTACTGGGTGCAATAGACTGCACGCACATACATATCAAGTCACCACCCGGTGAGCATGGAAGGCGCTACATAAACTGCAAGGGATACCACTCCATCAACTGTCAGGTCATGTGCAATGCCCAGGGCATTATTATGGATATGTGTGCTGACAGCCCTGGAAGCTACCACGACTCCCACATCTGGCATGCCTCACAGCTGTACCAGGTATTTGTCAGGGGGGACATCCCATATGGCCACCTTGTGTGGGATGCTGGCTATGCACTGGAGCCATGGATGATGACTCCCATCAGAAATGCACACACACCCATGACAGAACGCCATAATGAGGCACACGCACAAACCAGAATCATCATAGAGTGTGTGTTTGGGATGCTGAAATCACGGTTCCGTTGCTTGGACATATCTGGTGGAGTCTTGCAGTACTCTCCAGGCACGTGTGCCCACATCTTCATAGTATTTGCCATGCTACATAATATGATACTGCGGAAACAGCTGCAGCAGGGACATAATAGTGAAGGCCCTCACAGCCCACCGCAATTGCCAAGGGCATCGCATGCACAGAGGGATTCAGACCCTGAACACCCTGTGCCAGCCCCAGTAGGCAGACGGAGGCATGCCCAATATGCCTATGCCTTGGCAAAGAAAGAATGTATAGCACATACACTGACAGTGTAGGCCCCTACGGACTGACACACTTCTCCACCTGCACACACAGTAAAATGGATGGTACACACACACGACCACCTGTAAATTGTCATGTATAGGTGGTCTACTGTGGGCATCCTACATAGGCAGCCCTCAACTATTGCACACACAACAGCTATTGGTACAAGGTAAGTCAACACCTAAACAGTAAATTAAGCTAACAGCATGTGTTGATACTGTATGTATAGGCTCCTAGGTACATTGGTAGGTACATGCCTAATCGTCAGAGGCCATTCATCAGCCTAGCCAAAATGGGTCTGCTGTCACCACCCCATTGATTAACTAACTGTCCCACTGTGGGGCAGAGCCAATTGCGGGATCCCTGGGGTGTAACCACTGTTCCCCACCCACTCTGCAAGGATTCCCTGGTGTGTTAATGAGGGGCTCCATATAATGTAATCAGGGATGTAGTTCTAAAGCATGGGGAGTACCCATGACAGGTATCTGTCACCCCAGCATTCTCCAGTTATGGTTGTGGCAAGGTGTAGCACATTACAGTGTGTGGCTCACTGTGACATGGATTCCCATAGCTGGAGCACATCCATTAAGCATCACTTGGACATACCATTAATAGGTATCATCCATATGTAAACTAACTGAGTTACACATTTGTTTGCAGTATGGAGGAACAGCCGTAGTACAGTCCACATACTAAACACCATAAAACTTGTACATATCCCAGATGCCCCAATGGTAAAGCCACTGACTGTCTTGTGCATGTTCCCGGTTCCTCGACCTCCAAGGGCTGTTAAGTAATTCCGATGTCCCGAATAATGGATGTTGGATGCAGGTCATTAGAGTATGTTTAAACACATGTTAGTGGGTTTTTGCGCTGGCAAGTGCCGGTAAGCATCATTTAAACATGACTACAAGGATATGTGCAAAACAGGTCTAAGCTTTGCTAAATATCGCGCAGATCATGGGCAAAGCTGGCCAGAACTGCTGAAATTTGCGTTATTCACCCTTGTACTAATAGTGCCTGCTCTAAGCGGTAAAATGACCACTGCCAGGAGTAGAACACGCAACCATGTACACAATCACCTACCACTAAGCTACCTGAGAAGTACCAACGGCAGTTGTGTATTGTGACAGGTTAAAACACAAAAGGGCGGAGTTCAGGAAATAGTATACACTGCCATGTACCCAACGAAAGGTGTGTTCTCTCTCTCCCTATATATATATATATATATATATATATATATATATATATATATATATAAAATATAAAGATAGAAAGGGTGATAGAGAGATATATGTCGATATATACGGATATACATATATATGCAAATATATAGATAAGTTAACAACATGTACACAACCATGGAGGTACATATAAATAGGATACTACCAAATACCGAATGCTTTACATACCGACACGTGTAATCACGAGGCTTAAAGACCAAAAGACCACAGTACCAGAACACTAGAACCACGAGTACTATTATCACGATGTTAAGGGACATTTAGATAGTGCTCCTGGTGCTGCGGTCCAGGTAGGTACTGTGTTTAAGTGTGTTTCTGATTGCTGTAGTGTGTGTAAGTGTGTGTTCTGAGTGCAGTGTGTGTTTCCATGGGACTGTAATGTGTGTGTGTGAGTTTGCTTCGTGTGTCTGTTCATGCTATCTCGAAGGTAGATTATTACAGTAGGTGTGGTGTGGGGGGTGCAGCCACCCACATGGGGTGTGTATGGGGGCATGGCCACCTGGCCATACATAGTGTAGGATGCTTTGTTTGGATGTGATGGGTAGCAGTGTGTATGTGTGCGTGTGTGTGTTCTGTGTTTTTGTTAGTTCTGGGAGTTTAACTGTCGCGGGTTTGAGTATTCGGTATTGTGGGGTTTGGGAGCCTGTGAACGGTAATGTGGTTGCTGGAAGTGTGTACATTGCTGAATCCATGGGTATGCCGTATACAGCGGTTGAAGTCTTCAAATATGTGCACAACATGGACCATAGCAATCACACATTCCACCAGGACTGAACATTATGAACAAAGGATATGGAGAGTATATTATAGCAATAACCCACGCCTGGGTATGGGTAATGCTGGATTTACCCATGGTTGGTGTAGTTTGGTCATGAGGGTGAAGCCCAAGTGGCCAAACAAAGACAACCGTGGGTAAATCCAGCATTACTCACACCCAGGGTTATTGCTATTATACAATGACATTATTTAAGAAAAAAAAAAAAATATTTTTCTTAAATAATGGCATTGAATAATGCCTCCTTGCTGCCCTTCCACAGCTGTTTGGTATTCTGCAGCAGTTCTGATGTACTGCGCATGCGTATGCTTACACAGTACATCAGAGCTGTGGGCAAAAGCAACGGAGAAAGCAAGATCTCCTTTGCTTTTTACAAAGTGTCTTGGTATGTTAAAGGAGTTTAACATAGCGAGGCAGCTTTAAAAAAGCAACGGTGTACTGCGCATGCATATGCTTATGCAGTACATCAGAGCTGTGGGCAAAAGCAATTGAGAAAGCAAGATCTCCGTTGCTTTTTACAAAGTGTCTCGCTATGTTAAAGGAGTTTACCATAGCGAGACAGCTTTAAAAAAAGTAACGGAGATTCTCTGTTGCTTTTTTAAAGCTGATTCTCTGTTGCTTTTTTTAAAGCTGTCTCACTATGTTAAACTCCTTTAACATAGCGAGACACTTTGTAAAAAGCAACGGAGGTCTTGCTTTCTCTGTTGCTTTTGCCCACAGCTCTGATGTACTGCATAAGCATATGCATGCGCAGTACATCAGAACTGCCGCAGAATACCAGACAGCTGTGGAAGGGCAGCAAGGAGGCATTATACAATGCCATTATTTAAGAAAAATAATGATTTTCTTCTTAAATAATGTCATTGTATAATAGCAATAACCCACTTCTGGGTGTGGGTAATGCTGGATTTACCCAAGGTTGTCTTTGTTTGGCCTCTCGGGCTTTGCGCTCGTGACCAAACCACACCAACCGTGGGTAAATTCAGCATTACCCAACCAGGAGTGGGTTATTGCTATATTACACTATTACAAACATGTGCTATGGACATGAGCTAAAGATAGGGTTACCACCTGTCCCACCTTGCAAGGGGCAGTCCCTTTATGTGCAAATAATAATGTCCTACAATCTCGAGACATTCTGCATGTTACATATTTAATGTAACGGTTGCATAAAACAGTCATCTCTAACTAAAATACCTACATGTAACAAGAAACAGGATAAGCAAGTAAACCGCTACAAGAATATAAGCTTTTATATAGGCATATATGCAAAGCTCTATACTTTGTACTGACTGTGGGTATGTGTCGGCCTCTAAAATCCGATGTGTGTCCTGCAAATGTCCCACTATGGCTATCTGAAAAGGTGGCAACCCAAGCCAAAGAGGTTCAGTCACCAACACAACTCCAATGAGTGCAAATATCTGTGACATAAATACACGAGACAGCTTTCATGTAGCAACATTTCATTACATACCAATGTATTTCCAAAGGGATTGAAGGACTAACATCACCTGCATGTTATACAGGAACCAATTAACAATGGCTTAATGAATAATCCTGCAATAACCATAGTATTAGTCTGCTAAATGATAGGTCTTCAATTAGGGAAGGAGCCCTCACACACATATGGAATATGTATAAATGCAGTTCCTACACACCTTCATCTGCTATGTACACCCACCTTCATCTCCCCCACACCCGAAATAATTGCAATACAGACTGTAATAACATCACAAACATCCACTCACTCTATGACATCTGCAGAAGCCTTAACATACCTTGTGAGAGACACACTATAATGGCCCTATGTGAAATCGTTGCTGTTGTACAATGGAACAGACGCCGATGTTACAGGGTTTGGTTGCAATAATCCTGTATCAGACGGCTGATATAACAGCTACACTCACATGTAGAACTACATCCTCTAGCTGTTACACACAATCCACGGGGGCCATGAAGTTAAAATATCTCTGTGTCTCCATATAGCTGTTGCAATTCATCACAAACAACACATCCAGGCCGTCTTCCTTGAAGGTAGGGCGAAGGGACAATGGCCAAGTGGAGTATTCAATTATACCCACTGTTGCCATGTAATTGGCTAATGGAGTAGCTGCACAGCTGATGTGCATGTAATCATCTACTCCGGAACACCAATTGGTGGCAGGATACCACATGTTACTGGTATCTACGTATAAAAGGATGGATTGTCATACATTCAAACCGTATGTACATACAAGAAAACTGTTAAAACAGAAAATGAATAGGACTGATATTATCGTCAACTCAGAATACTAATAAGGTATGTAGAACACTCAGTATGTTAGTGTATGTTGTGCCTGTTCTGTATTAATGAAAGTGTACGCAATGCATATAGTGGGAAAAGATGTTATGTAATGATGTATTGTTGAGCATAGTACTGCTTGTAGAAATTGTGTGTACTGCTGTGGGCCACAAGGTAAACACCTCATACACCACAAGGGATGCTACATAAGGACTTTAAACACAACAATTCCACTCTAGCCGCTGTCAGTGGCAGGGTTTTCCAACAGGTACGTGCCATAACAGGGGATAGTATATGTTGATATACTGTAACAGTAGGCATATGTATGGGCATATAACTGAGAATAACATGTCTAAGGTAGTCCTGCTGTGCAATTATGATTTGCATTGTGGGATATTGTTGCAAAAATGTGAAATGTACAGTATCATAGGTAGACATGTTTAACATTTTACATAGCATTACTGTTATATTATGTAAACATCAGGTATGTCTATTGGCATGTACAATACACAATAACAGGATACATATGACTTGTAGTCGCCAGACAGTGTATCAGCATGATAGCTAATTGAAATGGAAGAGCTAGTCAATTATCCATGCACAAAGGACATGTAATAGCTTCATAGGTTTATAGTTAGGTACTATGCTGTCTGGCCAAGTCCATTCGTAAGCCTAACTACAATGATTTCACTTGCGGCACCTCGCTAGGTTAGTGTCCTGTGCCTGTGAACAGCAGAGCCATTCGTTTCCTGTGCCTCTGTACAGCAGAGTCACTGCAGTGATCCCTGGTGTACGTCTGTCTCCCATCCACCCATCGAGGTATCTCTTGAAGAATGCTAGTGTGGGTCCCTCCCTGATGTACATAGGAATCATGTTCCAAAACATGGTGAGTGTCCAGGTCAGCAATGTATCCCTCCAGCACGTCCTAGTCATTGTTGCATTTAGGTACATATCCCAGAGCATGTGGCTCTCAGTGGCTTTTGCTTATGTGGAGCATATCCATCAATATTGTTTTGGACATGGTCCTTGTATTTTCAGCAGAGATCACCTCTGAGTATGTGGTATGCAAATGAGTACAGTTGGGGTTTCTGTAGTTGGGCTGCATACGTCATCCTTCGGAGGCCAGTAATCCTCTTGTTGTGGTAATGTTGTGGAATTTAAAGCCGTTGTTGTTGTCTCGCAAGGTACATCCAAAATGGGGTGTTGTACCCTTTAATGTGTTTCATAAGTCATGAGTAGAGAGACACAATGGCTGCCTTTGTTCTGGCTACAAACCCATTAGTGATTAGGGTGGCCACATAAAAGGATATCCACACCACCTTGGCAATATGGTTATCAAAGGACTGAATGCTATCTACTTGGGTTCTAAGATCCCTTATTATGTCTTATGAATGTAGGGGACTACCACCTATGTGATAGTCCACGGGTGATTGGTGTAATCCAAAGGGGATGACTATGCACCTTGTGGCATGCAGCTTGAGGCCATGTTATTGACACCAGGTATCCATCCCAGTGACACCCTTATGGAGGGTGTCTGTATCAGCTGGTGAATCAATCAGGGCCCCTAGTTTGCAGCTGTTTGCAAACCTATTCAGGGTAAGTCCTTCTGTACTAGCCTATACCTCAGAGAAGCATATACTGAACATGAGGGGCCCTATGACTGAGGACTGGGGGACGCCAATTGTAACTGATTTACAGTAGGAACTAGGGTATGCTACCCTCACTGTGTGGGTTCTGTCCGTGAGCCACTTTGCATAACACCTCATGACATAGGGGTTGATGTGCAGGTGGATGTGGATGTTGACAATACCAGAATGGGGAACGGTGTTGAAAGCCTTTGAGAGGACAAGGTAGGCTGTGCGGACCTCCTTACCCTCATCTACTGCCTTGATAACTTTCTCAAAGGACTCCACCAGGTTTAGGAGGCATGGTCTGGCCCTAACAAATCCAAACTGGGTGGGATCAAAGGTTTGGAGGCCACCAATGTCTCCGTGAATGAGATCCATGATGATGTGCTCCATAGCCTTGCAGAACAGTCTAGTCAGGCGTATAGAGCAATAGTTCCTCTGGTCTATTTTGGCACCACCTTTGTGGAGTGTGATAACTGTTGCTGTGCGCCATTCAGGGGTCACAATGCCAGATGCAAGGCAATTAGTGAATTTGGTGCCCAAGTGGGGAGCCATTTTGTTCTGAAGTTCGTGGAAATCGCAGCTTGGGATGTTGTACAGTCACATGGATTCTGTGTTCCTGGCTTTATAGAGGCAGCTTTGAACTGCATAGTTGTGATTGCAGGGACTCTGCATTGCTCCTTTATAGAATTGGGCCCTTTAGTGTGTGAGAGGGGTGTAAAGTTAGCACTGAACCTATCTGCCAGGATGTTGCCAATATCAGTCAGTTCTGTAATGTTCGTGCCTAACTGCTGTATGTCAGAGCAGATGTGGGTATCGCCATCAAGAGTAGTGACATACCTCTAGAACGCTTTGTGGTAGTCCTTGGAATGAGTCGCAGTAATGTTTACATAGCTAGCTTTGGAAGATGTGATAAGGGATCTCAGTTTCCTACTGAGGCTGACCAGGGAGCTCCCCCATTCATGGGATTGTACTCTACTTTACAACAGTCTCCTCCTTCTGTTGTACATTATGTCCATGGCAGTGGACCACCAGAGTGGCGTCCGTTTTCTGGTGGGTACCGTCATGGCTCTGTTTGGTATAGCATGATCCATGCAGTCGTGTAGGTGCTAATTAAGTGCAGTTGTGTATGATTCAGCAGTTGTAACTGTATTTTCCATCTGCACGGGTGTCATGACGTTTACTGTGGTGCCGGGATGTGGATAACAAGGGTGATTAGCGTACGTTCGGACCTGACCAACGAGGAGATAAACCCAGGTGTGGAACACCAGTCACACATGTTGGTAATGGCGAGGTCTAGGATATTGTTGGCCCTGGTGGTGGTGTGGATAGGTTGATCCAGCCAATTGGAGGTTATGAATCCCAGAAAAGCGTTGGCCTAATATGTTGGTACATGAGATGAGTAGGTATCCCAGTTAATGGTGGGATAGTGTCAGTCGCACATCAGTAGTTTCTGTTTGAACTCTACTTTCCAGTACACCAAGAAGTGAGGACCGTTAACCGTGGGGTATGGTGTTGAATCTGTAGCAAGCTACAATTTGTATAGCAGTTATGGCCAGAGTTAGTTGCACTTGGATTACCTCTGATGCATTGTGCTAAGCAACCAGCCTGGAGGTGTGTATATCCTTGGGAAATATGGACACACCTCCGCCGTGGGTGTTTCGGTCCTGTTTACATGACTGAAAGGTGTGGCATGAGAAATAGCCTGTTAGTGTGGGGGGGGCCTCTCAGGAGCCAAGAAGCATGTCCCAGTCACTGCAGATATATCGAAGTGGTCCATTACAAGGAGTGCCTCGGGTGAGTGTGTTTAAGATGAAGATGTCAAGCACTGAGTAGCATTACCCTCAGGTTTTGCTTGCTTGTTCCTGTTATGGTGATGAATATGTTATTTGAACCGTGCCTAAAACAGGCACTATAGGAGCAGCAAGAGCCTTAGACGTTATCCGTAATCCCAGGGACGACAGGTGCAGGCCATCTGTGCCAAAGCATCGTGTTCTGTTGACCATGTCATTCAAAGCAGACAGGTACTGGATATCCTTGGAATGACACCAGAAGCATAGCCAATTGTTGGAGTAAATAATTCAGTCCTTGTACTGCATTATCAGTCTGGACGAATGCCGAATGCTTCTCAGGGCTAAGGCAATACCAGCCTGGGCTACAAGATCGGAGAGCTATTCCATGTCTCTGTACATGTAGTCCAGGAAGTTACATCTCAGGGCATTCACACTAACATGGAGAATGACACAGTCATATTGTACCTGTTGAGGAGTGACCTGAGCGAATAGGTTATGTTGCGGATCCTGTTACCTGAAAGCCAGCTGAAAGTGACTATCATCTTGTGTAGCCTGCTGAGTGGGACATCAGTGTGACCGCCTATAGAGACACCTATGAGTAGTGTGTTGGGTATGTTTTATCGCCCTATTGGCTGTGGTTGATGGGCACACTGAGTCTGTGGGCTATAACTAATTGGTGTTGTGTTGGGTGATGGGGGCTGCCTGTGTTTCTGCTTTGGAGTTCTCTGTTGCCTAGACAGAGTAGTATTGAGAGACTCTGCAAATGTTGTAGTCTTACTATGTGTGGCCTGTGGTGGTGGAGATCTAGTGAGACTGTGATGATTGTGGTGTGGTGCAGACTTTTAACATCCCCACATGATTGTCAGGTTCAGGCTGGGTTGGAGAGAGCTTAACTTCCAGCATGACTAGATATGTGCATCTCCCACAGGTTGTAGTGCTGTATGCTAGGAGGGGAGTATTGACTGTGTACACAAGACAATTTCTATATTGCCTCATGATGCCCATATTCATCATACAGACAGGCGATAACAATGGGAATTGACACTTGGACATGCCTGAATATTTAACTATCTCCCACTAGATATGTGAGGAAAGTGTGTACAACAGCTGTTTTACTCTACGCAAACAGGAAATGTAAGTACAAACAGTGTTTACCTGTAGGTAATGAGGAGGATTGAGTGCTATAGTAATTAGTAGCTCGTGAAGTGCTTACATGTTCTGAACAAGTGCTGAGCATGAATAAGCAATACAGATAGGGTGTCGGATAACATAACACACACTGCCCCCTCCAACAGGTACACAATCACATATCCATGAACACTACAGAGCCCCTGTAACCATAACTATGATGGTACAAGGTGCACTCAGGCTGCATGGGACCTGTCCACATCCCTGGTTGTATCATACACATATGGCAAAACAGTTTGCTCTACACATACACATCATGTAAAACATAGCTTCATGTCAGTCTGTGAAAACACTGAATGGTGCACACTAAACACTTATCACAACCCACAAAGTGGAGACACCACTCATAATTGGAGGCACTGCACTATTACCCTGCTGAGTCTGGTCTGAAAGTCCATGAACCTTAATCAATGTATATGTTGTTAGCAGTACAGATGTAGATGACAGTACGGATGATTTCACACTGCATATCATACCTGTGACAGGTCATAGGACATCATCACCCATACTGTGTTACACCTACACTCAGTATACTAGATGTACCTTTGTATGTCACAGGAGTGTTCTGCCAGTGGACTGTTGACAGAACCAACATTACAAAAGGTGTCTGAGTAATATGTGCATATCACACCAGTGGCAGCTACAGTAAAACAGGGTTCATTTGTTGTACTCCCCCTCATTGTAGCCCATACCACACAGACAAATGGGAGGCATCTGCCTATGTAAGTATGTGAATGGCTATGACCTAGGAGCAATAGCTGACTCAGTGTTGTGGACAACATACAGAATGGGCTGTATGGGTGAGGTGTGTGACATATGTGCACAATCTGACAACTGCATATTGCATTGTCACTGCTAGGTTAATAACCCTGTACCCATGAACTACCACCTAGGCAGCGGTCAACATAATGGACACTGTGTGTAAGGGATGGTGCTGTGCAGTTTACCTCCCTGAGCTAGTGATGACACCAAGCCTATTAGGTAGTCATAAGAGGCAACCCTAGTTATGACAGGGTGCCATCCATGAACATGGAGATCATTGTACAGCCATACTCATTACTCAAGTGACCAATATCGGATCATATATCACCTTTAAGGGGTATGGCTGTACAATGAGTATGGCTGTACAATGAGTATGGCTGTACAATGATCTCCATGTTCATGGAGATCATTGTACAGCCATACTCTACTCATTACTCAAGTGACCAATATCGGATCATATATCACCTTTAAGGGGTATTGCCCATGTTTGGATGGGCGACACCAGCCTTCACAATCCTCATCTCCACTATGTAGCATGATGCCTGCCCTGCATAAAGACATGTCCAACACTGTGATGTTGGACATGCTACATATACATATCCTGATCTGAAATACATATGTCATGGACATCCACCTTCCTAGTACAAGGATTGCCACATGCTGGACAGATCCTTGTGCCATACACATTACATACCTCTGCCATACTACGCAACCCTGTCCAGCAAAGCTGCACAGTTCACCTCTGTCAGACATGGTGTGATGACCACATGGTAGATGTATCATTAATCATCCGGATCAGTTATGTGGCACTGCTTCACCTGGTGCCGGAAACATGGCTGTCGGCTACAGCTGGGAAACCTTACATCCTACGCTCATACATGGCCCAGGGCAAACAGACTACTACATGACCTTGGCCGTACATGCTATAGTTGATAACCATCCCTGCAAATACCATCCAGCTAGCCATTGTCCCATGTGTATCACGTGTGCAACACAGGCGATATGTGGCAGGATGTTGAACTGCTGTGCAGTGCTGTGCAGATATATATGGCAAAACACATGCATGTAATGGCTTCCATGTGCATGTCTGCATTGTCACAGGTCGTGTCCGTTAAGGCAGTGTATGTGTTGATATGTGACATATACACAGCATCAAGGTTGACAGCATTAATGAGGACACATCCAGGCATGTGCTGATAGGTAAGAACGCGAGTACAGGCAAACAGACATGTCCACATCAAGACAGCATCTACATGGAGTATGAGCACATGTGTGTGACACAAACATGTCAGTGGTGTCAGTGTCATGAAGATTTGCAAAGACAACTGTTCATATGTAATAAATGTGATACACATGTATTTCCAGCTGTATCTCTGTGCATCTCTGAGATACTGTGACCTGTCTCCATCATTATGTCTTCCAGATATGCTGCGAGCAAGGCTCCCAGCCTATACCTGCTTGGAGGATGAGGCCCTTATACCTTACCTCCAAGACAACTATGATGTCTTGTTTAGCCATGTGCCACAGCATGCACAGCAGTGTAATGACCTGTGGCAGGAACTTTGCAGGAGGGTTAATGATGTGGGTGGCCATAACCGCACATACCAGCAGGTGCGCAGACACTGCATGGACCTGATCAGACGTGCGAAACAGCATGCGAATGCAATCACCAGGGAACAAGGTGCAACATGTAGTGGGCCACCAACACAGCCCCCACTCACACGTACCGAGGAGCTACTGGCCAACCTGGGGACACTGTCAGAACAGCATCCACAAACCCTAGCTGCCATCGTGGAGGTGTGTGTGTCTCTCAACCACCGAGCCTGGAGTTGCCTGGTAAGTCACTACTGCACATATAACTATTATATTCCATATAGTTGCATGTGTCACTGTACAATATGTAATGTAAAATCATATGCAAGGCATGTATACACACATGCCGCATACTACAGTATGCTACTCTGTGTATGCACACATGTGTATACTCCATAGTATATCCTATTGTACTGGCAAATGTGTTAACATGCACACTGCACCCTGTAGCTGTCATACAGTCGTGGATAATGATCATACTGCTATGTCACCCCCATATAGGTACCTCTGGCATTCCACAGAGACAGCAGGCCGTTGCAGGAGAGACATTTATAAGTATCAGGCATGTTAATGCACAGATCTATTTGCCATGTGGCCAGTTAACACATGTACACATAATGTATGGTCTGGTCACAATATAAAGGTCGCATTTTTAATCCATCACACTGGCTACCCATGTGCAATACTTAAAAACTAAGTGAAACACCGACATGAAACCTTAGAAACTGTCATTGTTAGATGTGTGGACAGCTGTGCATACAAAGGTGGAGGTGTTGTTCAATGTAGGAATATGTACTATACATCAGAACTACACATGTGGGGTACACAAACAGTACTACACAGTGAGCTGGAGTATGGGCAGCCCACAGGATTCACCATTGTGGAATATGCCCCTGCAATGAGTGCACACATTGTGATGTGCCATCTGACATGTCCATGACATGTAGTGGTCCGGCTGCAACATTGTCTCACTATCCCATAAAACATACCCCACATACCATACAACCCTTTGTCTGCATAACCCTGTGGACAGTGGAGTATCTGACATCTATGGGTGTATGTCATATGGGACAACACAGACATGTGAGATAGACGGCCATCACAACCGTTTGGCCAACACATGTTCACACATGGCCATGGAGGGTGGCCAGAGACATTTAGCAACACACAGTAGATGTGATGTGTTTGTGTGTACACCCTGTTGTACATTGGCTACACATGATCAAACTATAGCCTTTGTTGAATGGTTATATTGCAGATGTGGAACACTGGACATCCTACAAGCCTGTGCACTGCTTGTGGAGGCGTAACTTCATTCGATCACATAAGATGTGTTGAACATCATGACTGTGTCACAGCATGACAGTAGTCACCTGTACAGCATCCACATACATACATAGATGACTACATCAGGCCACAGATACAGTACATTTCCCTTGCTGCTGTTGGACATAACTGTCAGCTGTGCACCTCATGTATGTGTTACACAAATGTCATGTGGGACATGGTGTACTGACAAGTCTGCCATGTGTGGACATGGCTGCCAGGCAGCTAAAATATGTTTGCAGATGTGCAGGGGTGTCATCCGTATGTCATTCGGTGACCTGTGTCACACATTACACATCATGGTTTACTGTGTATACACCTCAGCGACGTGGGTCATAATCCACAGTATATATGCATTGTGTATGCACACAGTCATGGCTATGCACTGTGTGTGTAATCCACACTGTATAGCAATAGAGACGCCTCATGATTCCATGCAATGGCACTGTGTCTGTACCTCGCACTGTATAGCAATATAGACACCTTATAATACCCTTCAATGATCATGCACATCTGCTAAAAGTGCATTTTATCTGTAAGGCGTAGAGACAACACTGCAGTGTGTCACCATTACACCACTGTACATGTGGCAGGACACCACTGTGGCAAACATGTATGCATTTCAATGCACATGTCAGCAGATTACATGTCATACTACATGTTAATGTCAAGGTCATATGCCACACATCAGCCATGTATACTGTTAACCTGTGCTGGTCCACATGGTGTAACACAGGGATGCATGCTTACTACCATGATTGTGTGAAATGCATGGCTTCTGCTATGACACATGCTTGCTGTTGTGTGCAACCCAGGGATGTATGATAACTACCACTATTATTGTCTGAGCTGCATGCCGTCTGCTGTATCACATGCATGTTGCATGCCTTCTGTCAAATCACATGCATGGTGTGTGTGTGTCTGTGTGTGTGTGTGTGTGTGTGTGTGTGTGTGTGTGTGTGTGTGTGTGTGTGTGTGTGTGTGTGTGTGTGTGTGTATTGTAATGTAAAGTCTTTGTTTGCCTTCACAGGTGATGTAGGTGCGTTACCCTCCTGCGGTCCATCTGATGTTAGTGTCCCCACAGACACTAGCAGTGATGATGAACATATGCTTGAGGCACAGGCAGGGATGTCAGGGGCTGAATCTGTGCCATTGGCTGCCATTCCACCTATATCCCCCTCATCCCCACAAACAGATCTCAAGCCAACACATACCCATCACCAGTGGCCATAGAGGAAGGACAGTTAGCGTGTGGTAGCTTGGAACAGGAATGTGTGGTGGCTACGGAAGGTGTGTATTCACACCATGGTGTCAGTCAAATGACTGGAGATGTGCCACACAGGCATGTGGCCAGTGCTGATCGTAGGAGGACCTCTGGCCGACATGCCCCTGCAGGACAGAGTGCAGCAGCTGGTGTCATCAGACGCATGTTTCAGACTGTAATGGCGGCACAGGCACATGCTGAATGGCAGAAAAGAGAAGGGAAGAGGCTTCAGAGGGCTGCTAGTCATTCTTTAAATGACAACATCCAGGCATTGGCAAATGCTCAAGAGAAGATTGCTGATGTTTTCGACAGACGATTGGGTGACATGGTTGGGATCCTTGACCATGGCATGACAATCCGCGAGCGTGAGCTGTCTGTGTTGGAACATCTGGTAAGAGTGAGGTGTAGGGCACACGGACGGAGGCAAGCTACGTCACCTGGTGCAGGTTTACGTGAACGAGCTACCTCACATGCCCGCTCACATAGTGGCTGTAGCAGCAGCAGTGCAGCTGGCGCTGTGCTGTCCACAGCAGGACATAGCAGGCCATGTGGACAAGGCCCTGGATGGTCCCAATGGGGACAAGGTTCCAGTGGACATGTGTCATCAGACAGTACCCAATCTGCACCTCTTCCTGGTAGTGCCCGTGCAGCCCCTGGTAGGCACAGGTCATGTGGTCATGACCGGACACCGTGAGCTGTAAAACCTGGTATGTACAGTCTGGAGCTGTCAATAATACCCCTGTGTAGGCCAGACACATGGCAGAACTGTGTGCGCACATACACGCACACACCAGAAACATCTGTAGGGCACCGCAACACTAACATGCATAACAACCACACATGGCCAATTAGATCACAGGCCCTAACCCACACACATGATGTCATCCACTGGTGCAGCCTAGGCCCCTGGCAAACATTATCAGCCTGTGCATATGATGATGCCTGTGCCACATCCCTGTCATCCACACCATCGGTGCAGGGACATGCTCATATGGTCTGATGCACAGGGTGAACAGAATAGGGAGATAAGTGTAGATTACAATTATTGTGTACTGTTGACACGCAGCAGACATACCATGTAGTACAGGTTTAGAATGCATTGTTTTCTGTTCACAGTATGTGTCTTGGTAACAACAGTAACAGCATGTTGGTAATAATGTCCTGCTTCCCTCCTTCAGGTCTAATTGCATGTGCCATTGAGTACCAGTGTTTGCAGTTTCCCATGTGTACATGTGGATTACTCACAGGCATGTATGGCAATACCAGCATGCTATACGTAGCTTCAACCTCACTGTTAGAAAGGTTGACATTCCAAAGATGTCTACACATCTACTGATCCAGGAGCATGGGAGCTGTGTACTAAGCTACAGTGGCTAGAGACGTGACATCCATACCGGGTGACATCACAGGTACAGTTACATGGGGTGAGGAGTTTACATAGTGGTGTAGCTGATGACAAGGGTAGAGGCCAGTTGATAGCTTGAGGCCTCACTGTGTAGCACTAATACACATTCACATTACAGGATGAGAACACACAACTACACACACACACACACACACACACACACACACACACACACACACACACACACATACACACACACAGGTATTCGCACACATGTATTCAGACACAGTAACACGCCCACACTCATGGGGTCAACGACACTGTAACACACACACACTTGATAGTGTTGAGGTGAAGACCCCTGCCTGTGTGGCAATCACCATTACAGTACTGTGCACCCACATGATGCGACACAGAGAATGAACATGTACAGGTAGTCAGTAATGCCTAAGATCGACGGCATCAACAGGGTAGTAGATTGCATCACCTGGTGCGGTGAGGGGTCCTATCTGTTCACTATGGTAACATGCATTCTCACTCCATGGACCAGACAGCCATACATATATACACACACACACTGTGGAGTCCACAATTGAATGCACCTATGTCATGCACATACAGATAGCTCACATGTGTGTGATACACACCCCACCCCTGCCTATGTCTTGCTTTCTACACTGCAGTATGTGCAGATCTCTACAACAATGTACAGGGGTGTGAGTAACAATTGGGATGTATTCCCCACCATACATGGCATATATGGACACACAAGTAAACACACATGGCAGTACTGTGAATCAAACACCTGCTATCTTATGATACATATGACAGACATGCAGCAGTATTGCCCGCATTACAATGTATACCGACGCTACCTTTAGCAGTTGTGCTGATATATGCACATGGGTGGTCTTAAGTGTTACAGGTGTCAAGTGATTTACAGTCGGTGACACCCTGACCGCTGTGTATGTTATATGTCTTACCCTTCAATTAACAGAAACATAGCTTAGTGTTTGCACATGTTATGGCAGGACGGCTTGTGACACACCTGTCAGCTGTCTTCAGCAAACATCCATCTGCAAAGATGGCCTACCACTTTATGTCCACACATCCGTCCATACCTGATGTACATTTTACCGTACTGTCAGTATTTCACCATATATAGTTGGCAATGATGGGGCTTCATTGCAACTGCATGTTGTAGTAAGACACAGATCACCTGCAAACATCAGCTACTGCACACACATGGTAGCTGAATGCACACCACTACATGTACATGTGTAAGGGTCCTACATTCCTGTCATTTAGCCATGTTTGTAGGCATTGCAATTGATGGACATGTGTGATGACATACATGACACATAGACTGTTGTATGATATGATAGTTGTCATGGGTAAAAAGTACAGAGGGAATGTTAACTCAGTCAACATTGCTATCACACCTTATGTACTGTTAGCATTCAACAGCCATGGACCTACTTTCCATGTGCATGTGTGTAATTGCTGTAGCCACCTGTCTGCACAAAGGACAGCAACAGCCATGCTGTTTACATATGTGTTGTGTGTGTGAGGGGCATGTACATATCCACGACAGATACATGTATGTCATATCCAAACATGAGGGTGTTTACTGGTGTACAGCAACAGTCATCTGTTACAGCTGTATATGACCCAGGGCCCCTGTTATGTGTACAGCTGACCTGGTTATGAACAGTGGTATCATTGCATTGCATAACACATGATGCAACTGTGTCAGTAAATGGGTAGTCTGCACAGTTGCTGTAGAGCTAGGTACAGTCCACTGGTCATGGGTCACATGGTGTTGTACTAGTATATGTCCTACCACATGTATGGATGTGTGTTGCTGGTCCAAGGACATGGTGATGTCTGAGGGCTACATCCTAGAATGCGGCTTTTGACACTGTGATCTGAACCTGACACATCTGTGATAGCTTTTGAGGGTGTACTGGTCAGTACATGCGAGTGGCCTTTACGCACGTGGGGACACCACCACCTGGAGCGGTCCGTAACGGTGTTATGACCCACATGTCTGTATCCAAGGTATACAGTGGTAGTGCTATTGTGCACAACTGAGCCTTCAGCCAGGTGTTCCTTACTGCACAGGTGTCAGTTTTCCCCATTGTTGGATCTACATTGGCAGCTGTGATTACAAACGTTACACATCTAGCACTGTTAGCATACACATACAATGAGGTTGTCCTCTAGGTGTCAGGGTGTTAACCTGGTCTAAGGACATTCGTCTATGAATGGCACTATATGGGCGAAGTAGCCACTCCTGGCAGGACATCACCATGGGTGGTATTAGTGTGCCAGGTTTAGATTGGTACATCTAAGGTGACGGACAGCAGCAGACGTTGTGTAGAAGACTGGTGTCAGATATATGTAGTGCAGCATTCATGCTAACAATGACAACTATTGACACCACTGTGCCCTTCCGTGTTTAGAATCAGAGCGCATACAAAACAGCCCTTTGCTACTAAATGTGTGAGCATGCCCAGTATGACGTTGTGTAGATGAACACATAGTGCATTCCAAACGGCCGTGTGCTACTAAGTCTGTGAGCATGCCCAGTGACATCTTGTGTCAGTTATGTGCCTCTATGTGTATGGGCATGGCCATTGTAACCCTGTATAGCGATAGTGGTTGTCCAGGCAACAGATGGCCATACCCCACTTCAGGATGGATTCCTACATTGAACACACTGGTTTACAGGTATGTACATCATAACTGCCAGCATCCATGTCGATGTTCGCATTCCTAGAAGGTCATATTGACAGTCTTGAAAGGTCTAGTGTCTGTGGCGTGGCTCGTATCTATGTAGTATTGTAATAGTGGTCCGTAGATAGGCAGTTGTCCTGATCACACCACTGGCGTGTGTTTGTCTCTGTCTTCCTGGGGACAGTAATATGCTTTTAGACTGCTCACACTCCATACAATCCCTATCGGCATCTTTTCCATTGCTGATGATGTCACCCACCTAGAAGTATGCCTCTGGGAGTGCTGTGTCCCAGTAATCTCTGTAGCGTGTTCTGTAACTGTGTAATGCTTTAGTGTGATAAGGTAGTTAGGTCTGTGTTCTAATGCCAGCTGTGTGTGTGTGTTTCAATCTGCCTGGGGACAGAATAATGCTTTTAGACTGCTCACACTCCATACAATCCCTATCGGCGTCTTTTCCATTGCTGATGATGTCACCCACCTGGAAGTATGCCTCTGGGAGTGCTGCGTCCCAGTAATCTCAGTAGCACATTCTGTAACTGCATAATGCTGTAGTATGATAAGGTAGTTAGGTCTGTGTTCTAATCTCAGCCATGCCAAGTGTGTGTGTGTGTTTCTCCGTCTGCCTGGGGACTGAATAATGCTTTTAGACTGCTCATACTTCATACAATCCCTATTGGCATCTTTTCCATTGCTGATGATGTCACCCACCTAGAAGTAGCCTCTGAGAGTTCTTTGTCCTAATAGTCTCAGTAGCACATTCTGTAACTGTGTAATGCTGTAGTGTGATAACGTAGTTAAGTCTGTGTTCTAATCCCAGCCATGTCAAGTGTGTGTGTTTCCATCTGCCTGGGGACAGAATAATGCTTTTAGACTGCTCACACTCCATACAATCCCTATCGGCGTCTTTTCCATTGCTGATGATGTCACCCACCAAGAAATATGCCTCTGGGAGTGCTATGTTCTAATGATCTCTGTAGCATCTTCTGTAACTGCATAATGCTGTAGTGTGATAAGGCAGTTTGGTCTTTGTTCTAATCCCAGCAATGCCAACTGTATGTTTCCATAGACTGCTCACACTCCATACAATTCCTATTGGCATCTTTTCCATTGCTGATGATGTCACCCACCTAGAAGTATGCCTCTGGGAGTGCTCTGTTCCAGTAATCTTGGTAGCACATTCTCTAACTGTGTAATGCTGTAGTAGGATAGAATAGACAGTTTGGTGTTCTATTTCAAAGCATGGCAGGTGTGTGTGTTTGGCAGTCATATCCTACCTATTGGTGTCTGTGAGTGGCTAGCTCCGGAGTGTGTTTTGTTATTTTCTTATATAGTGTCCATAAATGTCACAGTCGCCCAAGAGACTGGGTTGGCAAGACATACACATACATTCACCAATAGGTCTGGTGAGTAAATGTCAGCAGCCCTAATCTTACCCTTAATACAGTTTGACGCGTGTGACGCAACAAAACACACTTGCCTTGATAGTAACACCAGTATATAATGCAGGAGGCGCATGTGGTTTCTTTTCATTCTTGTCTAATGCTTTGGTGTCACGTGGTCCGCTGTGTTGATATATATTCTATATCTATGTATGTGTGTGTATATGTAAATGTGTGTGTGTATGTATATACATATATACATATATATATATATATATATATATATATATATATATATATATATATATATATGTGGACATTAGCACACATAAATCTACATGATGGAATACATATCATATACTGCTGAATGCCTGTGCTGGATGATCTGTATGTGATCACCTCAGATGAATGTATATCTACCACGGCTTAGTGGTAAAGCACATCGTCTGTGGTGTGCAAGGTCCCGGTTTCATGGCATGTTGAGACCAGTTATTTTGTTGCTGGGAAGAACAAGGGACATCGAATACTGTGATAGTAAGGTGATTTTAACCAGTTGTGTGTGGATCTGTGTGACAGTAAGCAGTGGTTATTATTTTGGAGGTTCAGTATGGGTCATGTAACTATGCATTAGAAGACAATACTATGCAAACAAGGTGGAAAATAGTGAATCCCGTTTATCCCCAGGGTGTGATGCAGATCCCAAAAGTGTATGTGTATAGATAGCCTGGTGCAGGACTCGAATATAGGTGAAAGCATGGGGGGGGTGTCAGGCATACTGTACTTACATTGGAGCTCTGTGTCTTAGGATTGCTCCTGCCTTAGCATGCCTAAGTTAGGGGTGTGTCTATACCTGCTTAGTGCAACTGGGAGGGACATCAGCAGTAGGAGAGTAGTCAAGGTGAACAAGCTGGGCAAACAGGTGATAATTATCACAATCAGCAGATTACAGGCCCAGCCCGGCCCAGAACACTACGATAAAGTGAGCAAGCACCATACACACGGGTTTTTTCCACACTCTACACCACCGGTGTATACATGCGGGGAAATTTTACAAAACAATCCAATGAAATGAGAAGGGCTGCAGCAGGCAACATAGACCAACATGTGCAGGAGGCTGAGGGTGGTGAGGATGTGAATGTTGCTGAACAACCATCAGTAAGGAGACAGAGAAAACTGTACAGACCCAGAGTAACCTACCAGGGGCTACATGAACTGGAGATAGTGGAGCGCTATGGGGTGGACAGAGACCTCCTACAGCAGATTGTTGAGCTGTGCCGGCCACACATGACACATCGAACAGGCCGAGGGAAACCCATCCCAGTGGATACCAAGGTATGTGTAGGCATAGGTATACTAGCCACAGGTACCTCCCAAATCACAACTGGGGATATCATTGGGGATCTCACAGGCATCTGCATCCAGAGTATTCCACCAGTTCCTGGATGTCCTGTCACCACATGCCAGTGAGCATGTACATTTCCTCAACGCACATGAGGTGGTGACCAGCAATATGCGTCTCTTCCACTAAATGGCAGACTACCCTGGGGTACTGGGTGTTATAGCCTGCACGCATGTACGCATCAAAGCACCACCCAGTGAGTGGGGTTGGGCCTACATTAACTGCAGGGGCATCCCCTCCATCAACAACCAGGTTGTACGCGATGCCCAGGGCATTATACTGAATGTGTGTGCTGGCTGTCCTGGAAGCTATGACAATTCTGCTATATGGCATCTGACGCAGCTGTACCACACCTTTGCCAATATGGACATTTCCTATGGTCACCTAGTGGGGGATGCTGGGTACCCACTGGAGCCGTGGCTGATGACACCCATCAGAAATGCACACACACCTGAACAACTACGCCATAATGAGGCACACGCACAGGCAAGACATATAACTGAGCATGTGTTTGGGATGCTCAGGTCATGGTTCTGGTGTCTGGACACATCCGGTGGAGCCTTGCAGTATTCACCAGCTACATGCACCCAAATTGTTATGGTATGTGCTATGCTACACAATATTATCCTGCGGAAACAGCTGCAGCAGGAACAGCATGGGGCAGGGCCACACAGCCCCCCACCAATGCCAAGGCCTGTACAGGCACAGAGCGACTCAGAGGAGGAACTACCTGAGCCGGACCCACTAGGCGGAAGGAGGCATGCCCAGTATGACCTGGCCTTGGCAAAGAGGCAACGCATAGCATATGCACTGACACAGTAGGTACCCAGGGA
Source organism: Protopterus annectens (assembly GCF_019279795.1). Taxonomy (NCBI): domain Eukaryota; kingdom Metazoa; phylum Chordata; order Ceratodontiformes; family Protopteridae; genus Protopterus; species Protopterus annectens. The sequence goes on along the minus strand of NC_056730.1, from coordinate 610,774,218 downwards.
ATGTCACCCTCTCTGACTTGCACAGACAGAAAAAGGGATGCCAAACATGACACTACCTGTGCTCAGCCATGTATAGGAAGTGCACTGTGTGCATCCGACATAGGCATCCCTCCAGCACCATCCTCAGGTCTGGCACACCCACAAGGTAAGTCAAACAACCTACCATTTGGCAGCTGTATTAGAATGTTTTTTTACCTGCAGCTATGGTATGGATGTGAGCATGCAAGGGAATTTGGTGGCCGAATGTTAGGGCAGTGGACAGTACACGTCCATAGTGGCACCATGACATCTGTAGCACATACCGGGGTCACAATAGTAGCCAGTAGTACACAAGGTGTCCTAACCCACTGCGGGTAATGGGCTGAACATCATGTGTGTCCATACAGCCCACACAAGTCTCAACCAGCTGGACAGGTGTAGACCAACACAGACAAATGCTGTACAATAGCCTCTGAATATGCCAAATGGATGACTCCCCCCCACAGACACACACAGACAGACTACAGCAGGCCAGGCAGTTGGATGTAGGTTGTGAAGGCTAGGACATCTGAAACTAATATGTTGGTATGCCTCTAGCCAGCTCATTAGGTAGGTCCACACACTGAAATGGAGTACCTAACATACCAGTACAGTAGTAGCAAAAGTGTACAACTATCAGCTGTGCCCCCCTTCCAACGTACACATGTAACAGTCATGTGCGCCCCCTCCGGTGCTGTGTATGAATGTGGATACAGTTGGATGTCCCCCCACGCTGTGCAGAAATGTAGCAACAGTCAATGCCACATGACCAATGGATACCCTGCAGACACAGCATGCCACCTGTCAGTGTACAAAGCAGAGGTCAGCACTGCAGTACTGACTACCTGGACATGTAACACATGTGATCCAGTTGACCATACTGGGCATGCTCAAACACATGAAAGCATGACAGTAATGTCAGTCGACAACATACGTAACGGTCATACTGGGCATGCTCACACACTTAAACACAAGACAGTCAGGTCTGCAAACACCAGTGGTCCGGACATATCTGCCGGTACATTGCTATACTGTTGGATGACTGTGCTGTATGGTATGTGTGTGGTACTGTCTATTGTCTGTATATTTGCCATGGTGTACTGGTAATTCACATTAACTGTGTGCGCAGGGTGTTGCTACCAACACTTGCAAAGGATGGTTCTTTGTTTGCGGCCAGAACAAGGCCATTGAATACGGAGTGACTAAGGCATATTGCAGCAGTTTGGAGCAGTTGCGTGTGGGTTTGCGCAGTGTTAAGCACTGCTAAACTCTGGTTACAGCTTCTTATACTTGTTTAGACTCCACATTTCTTTAACAGTGCAATACTCGCATACTGGTAGCCAAACATGCTTATACCCACTCGCTCCCTCATTTGCACATGCACCGACATTGCTGCTTGCATTTGTCACTCACGCTGGGTAGGCGCGATCCCTTGTGATGCCTATTACATCAGACTACATGATTACAGTATCAGGTATGGCTGACCATTAGGCGACGGCATGGCGTTCGACTGTATGGAATCGGCAGCCTGTCCAGTGAGTTAATCATATTATATGCGTGTTCCTCATAAAATCTGCTCCCATCTGGCTGATACATGGGAACCGATACTCTTCAATGCAGACAAGTAAATGTGTTTTGGGAACCACATCAGTCTGCGGGGCCATGCTTCCGCATACCTATTGTAGGTTTTCCACCTTTTAAATTGGCCGAAGTGAGACTTTAGGATTAACACTTATCCCACTTTGCATGGGACAGTCCCTCCTTAGGCGTATGTGTCATGCAAAAATAATCTAGGCATAGCAAATGTCCTGATTACAGGACAATATTATATTCTACGTTTCTCTAATAGTTGCATGTAACAGTTATTGTATACATGACACTTCTATATGTTATGTGAAGTAGCATAAGCAACTTGACTGCTGCTAGACTAAGCTTTGATTTGTGCTAATACGTATATTTCTGTACTATGCACGGCTGTAGGTATGTTCTGTCCTGGTACGTCTGATATTTCTATGGAGCAGGTCCCACTTTGGCCATTTGGAAAGGTGGCAGCCCTATACGACCGATATGTAGAGATGTCAGATTTGGCAAGGCAACACATACCCACAGCCAGTAGAAAATTGACTACTTCACCGGTTTGCATAAGTAAAGGTTATTCTTGTAGCATTATAGTTGCTAATACTGTTTCCTATAACATCTAGGTGTTTCAGATACAACATAAAAGTTTTATACAACCACTACAGACGATATATGGATTCTTTACCCGAAAGCACAGGTCATGTGCCATAATAACATTAATTTTGCAGGACACAACTGCCCAGAGGAGAGTGTCCCTCACAAAGGCGAACAGGTGGTAATCCCAATCTATTATGCTATCATCTACCTAAGGTAGGCGGCGGAATATGCGCTTCCCATCACTAGCAGACTTCACATACGAATGGGGGAGAATGAACACTGTATCAGGGACACTGCATAACACCCTCAGGGACACATTTAGATGATTGGTTCTATTAACCTGACACACTGACAGTCACAGGACATATGTATTCATTCACATTTGTCGAGGTACATGCTGTTTATGACTCATACATGTTGCCATTAGTCATTATGTGTATTCTGCCACCTGTCCACCTAATATCACTAGTTCTGGAAGGGTTTAGTTAGGACTGTGTTAGATTCTGATTCGTAATCATGGACGTCCATGACAATCAGGTACAGGGCACTGATATAGTCCCTATGTGTTCCCCCAATGGTTTATGGACTATCCAGTAGATGTGCTCTTCAGGTTTGGGCGGTATGGGTGTCTGCTATGCCCACATAGGAATATTAATTACTTCCACGAGGTGGGCCTAATACATCTCTGCCAACCAACACTGGCACACTTAGGCCCATTATTGCATACCCATGATTCCCCTACCTGACACCCCTCTACAGCACTCATGACTCATACTTACTGTGAGCGCAGCTGGGGTATGAACACACCCCATACACACTGCACACTCTCCCCGTCTCGGGACACGTCATACGTTTTGTCAACCCATGTGTTATCAGACTTGCACAACCTACTGTTCTGTGCACAGCTACATCCTGGTCATGTCAATGATCACAGGTTCGACTACAAGGTAATTTTTGGTGTCCCGCAAGGGACCACATGATCCATGTTTAAAGTGTAGACCTTGCAGATCTCTCCCACTGGTACTTTCTTGACGGTGGTCTGGAAAGCAGCAGTGTATTCACCTTTATTGCGTTTCTGTATGTCTCACCGGCCTAGCTGGGGAGGTGTGGGAGGTAAAAGTACAGTTTTGTACCTACCATAAATGTAGATGTTCGAAGATCCACATTGCTGCAGTCCTTACACTTGGGGTAGTCCGCTGTCCTCGGTCGGCCCGAATATCAAAGCATTAGGCTGACGTCGGTCAAGGTGCTTAAGACTGACATCAGGACGTCAGGGTACAAATGCGCATGACCGACGTCATATCCTCAGTCTTTTCTTGCCCCAGATGTCAGAAGACCCTAAACAGAAAGGTCAAAACCAAAAGACAGCAAAAAACAACCAACCACCCTTGCACTAATCATGTGAACAATATATATATATACAATATGTACAATATTTACAACCCAAACCACACAACCGCCTCTAACAACAGAGGGGAAGGAGGGAGGGTAAATTGGACTGCAGCAATGTGGATCTTCGAACATCTACATTTATGGTAGGTACAAAACTGTACTATGTTCTTCATCTCACATTGCTGCAGTCCTTACACTTGGGTAGAATCCCAAAGCAGAGGTAAGGGAGGATGGCAAAACTATAAAGTAGAAGGAGCTGCCAAAATGCCCTGTAAAATAGCAGTGGCAAACCCAGCCCTAGATTTAGAGTAAAGTGGAAGGTGGTAATGCTTAGAGAAAGTATGCACTGAACTCCAAGTAGCTGCCTCCAAAATATCTTTAGTTGCCACCCCCCTTAAAAAAGCTGTAGAAGTGGCAGTAGCTCTAGTGGAATGAGGCCTAATCCCAGCTGGAACTTCCTTACCATGATGGGAATAACAGAAAGCAATACAAAACCCAATCCACTTCGAAATAGTTTGTTTTGACACAGGCTTGCCCTGAGAACCCAAAGCAAAAGAAACAAACAACTGCTGAGACTGCCTGAACACTTCAGTTCTGCTCAAATAATATCGCAACTGCCTGTGTATATCCAAGGTGTGCAAAATCTTTTCCCCTTTATTTTGTGGGTTTGCATAAAAAGTAGGCAAATTAATAGTTTGGTTTAAAGCCACACTAGAAACCACCTTAGGCATAAAGGAGGGATTAGTACGTAAAGATACCCTATCCTTATGGAAAATTAAGAAAGGCTCAACTGCCATAAGGGCCTGTAATTCAGAAACCCTTCTCGCAGAGGTAATGGCCAACAAAAAAGCAGTCTTCCATGATAAAAATTTCAACTCAGTAGTAGCTGCAGGCTCAAAAGGTTGTAGAGTGAGTTTCTCCAACACAAAATTGAGATCCCAAGCAGGAGTAGGAGCTCTACGTGGGGGTCTTATATTCTTTGCCCCTCTAAGGAATTGCTTAAACAAAGGATGAGAAAACAATGGTGGATCACAGTCATAGTGAGCAAAAATTGCTGCAGCATGAATCTTAATGGAAGAGAAGGACAAACCTTTGTCCAGTAACTCAGCAAGATATTGAAGAGCCACACTTAAATTAGGCTTAGCAACATCAAATCCCTGTGCTGCACTCCAAAATAAAAATCTCTTCCATTTACCTGCGTATACTTTCCTTGTACTAGGCCTTCTGGCCTCCAAAATAACATTCAAAACTTGCTGCGGAAGCTGAGACCCTCCAGGGTTTAAAACAGAATATGCCAGGCTGTTAGGTGAAGAGAGTGAAGTTTGACATTGAGTAAATGACTGTTCTCTTGAGACAGCAGGTGTGGAATCGAAGGCAAAGGCCATGGAGGCTCCCAAACCAGACTTCTCAGTAATGGGTACCAGTGCTGTCGAGGCCAATCTGGAGCTATTAGAATCATCTTCGGCTTGTCCTGTCTGACCTTTAGGAGTACCTTTGGGAGGAGAGGCAGAGGTGGAAAGGCATACACATGAAGATTGTTCCAATTGAAAGAAAGAGCATCCACTTTCCAAGCTGTGGGATGAAACCTTTTTGTGCAAAACTTTGGCAGCTGGTAGTTTAGTGGAGAAGCGAACAGATCTATGTCTGGAGTTCCCCATGACACTGTCAATTTCTGAAATACATGAGGATCCAATTTCCACTCGTGGGGATCCATCATTCGTCTGCTCAACACATCTGCTAAGGAGTTCTGTGCTCCCGGCAGAAACCTTGCCTGAAGATTGAGTTGTAAACTGAGAGCAGACTCCCACAAAATCATTGCTTGCCTGCATAGAGGATAAGAATGTGTTCCCCCTTGCTTGTTGATGTACCACATGACAGTTGTGTTGTCTGTTAGAACCAACACCTGCCCTGGAAGAAGCAAATCCTTGAAAGCTATTAATGCAAATTGGACTGCTAACATCTCCTTCAAGTTGATATGTAGATGTTGTAGTCTGGCAGGCCACGTGTCTTGTATCCACTTTCCATTTAGATGAGCTCCCCAAGCTTTGTCTGAGGCATCTGTCGTTAGAATCTGACTCGCCTCTGGCCGGGTCACAGAGAGTCCCTTGTTTAGGTGACATTCCTGAGCCCACCACAAAAATTCCTTTTGAATGCAAGGTATTATCTGAATGACAGTGTCCATATCTTGGCAGTGCTGAGTCCATACATTTTTGAGATACCATTGTAGCTTCCTCATATGCAGTTTGGCATTGGGAAGCACCAGAATACAAGATGCCATGAACCCCAAGGCTTGAAGGACTGTCCTTGCAGTCAGCCTGGACAGATGAGACAATTGATGGAAGTAAAGAGAAAGATTCTTTTGTTTGTCCGGGGTCAAAAAAGCCATCTGGGATGCTGTATTCAGTCTCACACCCAGAAAGCACATGTCTTGAGAGGGTACTAGACTGGACTTTATTTCGTTCACAGAATACCCCAGGCATCTTAGCACTGCTATCACATATTGCAAATGATGAAGAAGCTCGTCCCTTCCTTTGGCCAGAATCAGGCAATCATCCAAATAAGGATAGATCTGTATTCCTTTTAGCCTGAAGAAAGCTATCACTGGAGCCAGAACCTTTGTGAACACTCTGGGCACAGTAGATAAGCCAAAGGGCAATGCAGAGAACTGATAATGAGAAGTCCCAGCTCGAAAACGCAGATACTTCCTGCAACTTAGCCTGATAGGAACATGAAGGTAAGCTTCCTTGAGATCCAAAGTCACCATCCAGTGATCTTTGCCCAGCAGAGGTAAAAGCTGTTGTAACGTCAACATTTTGAACTTGGGAATGTCCAGATAAGTGTTGAGGATAGACAAATCCAAAATTGGTCTCCACGTGTTCCCCTTCTTTGGTACTAGGAACAGGCGTGAATAAAATCCCAGGCCTACTTCTGGCAGAGGGACCAGCTGTATGGCCCCTATTTGCAGCAGCAGAGAAATTTGTTTGTGAGCCTCTATTCTTTGCTGAGGAGGAACGTCTGGCATGCCCTTGAAAGGAGGCAATGTATGGAAATAAAACCTGTAACCTTGGTGTATAATATCCAATACCCATTTGTCCTGGGTAATCAAATTCCAATTTTCTCTGAAGAGTGCCAACCTTCCTCCCAAAGGTGCTGCCAGACAAGAAGGCTCTGGCAGCTGAAAAGGTAGGTCATTGGGCCTGTTTACGAAAGGACTGGCCCCTGCCCTCACCCGAAGACTGTGCAGGTGAACTCCCTGTTCTAGGTCTGAAAGAGCCTTGAGCTCTACCCCTACCACGTCTAGATCTTCCCCTAGACTGTGAATCATAAGAAGGGTACGTCCACCCCTTAGCAGGCCAATTCCTACTAAACTTCGGAGGCAGAACTTGCAAAAAATCTTTAACAGTCTGCATAGACTTAGCCTTGTCTTCCATTTTCTTTAAAACTGCCTCCACAGGTGAACCAAACAATACATCAGACTGTAAAGGAGCATCTAAAATCCTTGTCTTAACATGGTCAGATAAATTCTGATCCCGCAGCCAGGCGTGCCTGCGAAGAACTGACCCAGTGGCAGCCACCCTAGACGAAGCCTGTACAGCATCAAATCCACATTGCAAAGAATGCTTACCCACCTGTTCAGAAACATGTACCAAATCTTGCAATTCTTTACACTCAATGCCTTCCGCCAGAGCATCTACCTTAGACTTCAATTGAGAAAGAAGATAGTTTTGATATTTCAACATGTGAAACTGGCAATTCAAAGCCCTCATAGCTAAGGTGGAAGAAGTATAGACTTTCTTTCCCCATCTATCCAAAGCTCTGGCCTCTTTATCTGGAGGAACCGGATTTTTTACCACAGAGGCCTTGACACCCTTAGGTCCCTGACTAATTGTTTCTGGGTCTGCCCTAGGACTCTTATACAGATATTTATGAGCTTCAGGCACCCTGTAATACCTGTCCGGCTTAACAGGAGCAGGAGGCAAAGAATCAGGATTAAGTGAAGCCTCCAAACACATCTTCCACAACATCCAGAACAGGAGGAATAGCCAAAGGCCTATGCTGGGGTAAAAGCAAAAATTCCCTAAGCCTTTTCCTGGAATCAGAGAAGTCCTGACCTTCCCACTTAAAATGCTCCCTCATAGAATGAAGAGTCTCTGAAAAAGAAAAATCCTCTGGAGGAGAAGCAGAAGGAGTAGAATCATCCACATCAGAATCAGAATAAGGAGAATACTCCTGCAAGTCTTCAGCCGAAGACTCAGAAACATCGAAACCTGCTCAAAACTCCCCAACTCTGGTTCCACCCTAGGCCTCTTATCAGGAGGGGGCAAAGAACCTCTAATCAAAGTAATTAAATCTTCTGCCATTTTGAGCATGTGCTTCTTGGGCACAGATCCTGAAGAACTAGGAGTGACACCAACAGAAGCTAAACCTGGCCTGCCTCTGGGAGAAGCCTTGGAAACAGAAGGAGAGGGCCTAACCACCCTAGGAAGGGAGGGGAGTACAGTAACCTGAGAAGCCCCTTCAGCCTGACCTGCCTCCTGAGAGGCCACATCTTGCAATAACAAAGTCTCCCCCTGGGACTCCAGAGAAGCCTCG
>NC_056730.1:610738540-610763540 GCF_019279795.1 Protopterus annectens | reverse complement strand
TGTATTGTAAGGAGAATGAAAAGTGAGTGTACTGTTTTTTGCTTAATTAAACCACAATTGTATCAATACTGGGTGTTTCTGGACCTTTATGTTTTGGTCTGCCTGGAAGCAGTGATTTCTCTGGACTCGTTAGTTTGTTTTTGTTTTTGGATTCCCAAGTTTGTCATCTGCACTGACATGGCAGAACCAACACTAACTTCCACCCAACACACATCCTCACAGGATAATACATCAATTCTATCATTAACAGCATTGGTGGACCTGTTGTCTCAGAAAATAGATTAATTATCCCAATGCTTGGAAACTATTCCTGGTACACAGGAGCAAAGACAAGGCTTACTACCTGGAAGTACAACAGGAACAGTGATTTCGAAAGGAGTCCAGGGTTCTACCTTGCCAAGCATTGTTTCACTAAACCAGCGAGTGGTCACACAACAGAGTGGTGCCATGGGGTCAGTAAGTACTTCGAGCTGCCCCTTGGGTTTGGTGAACCAGCAACAACCTGTCCATAACCCCTCTGGGCTTATTGGACCTCCAGATGTTAATGCTTGGACAAGCAGACCATTCTTGCTCACTAATGGCGAAGCTGTTAAAACACAGGAGGAACCAGCTGGAGGGAAAACGTGCCTTACTACTAAACTGCACTTGTTTGACCAAAAATTATTAAAATTACGGAAGTTGCAGTTGGAGCAAGCTTACTTCCGTGAATGTATTAAACTTAAAATTGTACCGAAGGGTTTAAGGGTTTGGCAGTACCCAACAGGTTTGCAAAATGGTTCACCTTTCCATCAAGACCTGTTATAGTTATTTGACCAGCATGGCAAGGAGTTATTCGAACTCCTTTGCAAACACTATCAGAAGGACAGAGATTGCCTGATAGGAGAAACTAATGCCTTGGACCTTTCGATTAAGGCAGATACAGACTTTGAACGCTACCGCTTTGACCATGATCGTATTTTTTCCAGTATAGATTTGCACATGGAAAAATTACAGTCAACTAAAATAAGAAAACTAGACAGGGATATTCTGGCATATCGGGAGGGAACAGCTTATCCGAAACCACCACAATCACAAGCTTAACACCTGATAGGTCGTCACCAGGGGTTGGAAGATCCACCAGCGGAAGGGGAGGTTTCGGAAGGGTTACCAACAAGAAATAACAACATGGTGATTAGAGAACCAGAATGGAGGAGTGAGAGGTTAGCTAATAGCCAAAATACCTACAACAATAATCAGCAGTTGAAGAACAATGAAAATTTTCAGAACCGAGTTCTGAATCATACTCCCCAGAGAGGGAGCAAGTTACCGAACAAACAGAACAAACAGAACAACAACAAGGGGAGACAAGCGAGATGGTAAACAATTATGAGGACAGTGAACAGCCAACCTGTAAGGTACTTGTTAACTCAACTAATGACTTTAAAATTTATAACTTTTCCAATTTGGATATAGCCCCTGAATTAATAGAAGTATTAGCAAAGGGTTATACTTTTGTACCATCAGCATGGGCAGATATAGCGACCGTACTGATTGATTTAAAAATGTTTGTAAGAAAACTGAATTTACGTGTATTAATGGGTAACAGTAATATAATGAGTGGCCCATACAGTATACCTAGTACATATAACCGACCACTACAGCCTGTGTTGGGTTTGTTTGAACAAATTTGCGAATTGGATATACAAAACAGTTTACAAAACACAAAGGGACACAGAGTAAATAAATTGAATGTTAATAAAAACTAGTTATTTTTATTAAAACTACTAAGGGAAGCACCAGTACGGGTAATGTAACCCGATAAGGGAGGGGGGTTGGTGATTATGGATATTTTGGACTACTCTGAGAGGATGCAAAAAATGATAAACAGTGACGCATATGTAGAAGTATCAATAAATTAATTAAACTTGGCTTATGCAAGAATAAGAACATTTCTATATGATATGTTTCTGGAAGCAAGGATAGAAGTAAATTTATTTAATTACTTATCAATGCTAGCACCAAAAATACCTTGCCTTTTTGGCATCCCGAAAATATATAAAAGCATGTATGACCCCCCAATGCGTCCCTTAGTAGATGCTAGGGATAGTATTACGCATGCTTGCTCAAAGGTGGTGGATGAAATTTTAAAGACGTATGTAATTTTGGAAGAAGAAATATGCAAAGACTCTTGGTCATTCCTAACAGGTATTAACAAAATACCCTTTAATGCGAAATATAATTTTTTGACTGTAGATGTTAGGGACCTTTACCCTTCTATCCCACATGACCAGGGTTTGGATCGTACCCTTTTCTTGCTCAGGGATAGGGCAGCCCCACATGATGAACTAAGGCTAGTGGAAGATTTGTTGGACATAGTTCTATCCTACAATTTTATTAATTTTAACAGCAAATATTATCAACAAAAAGTAGAAGTGGCCATGGGTTCACCATGTGGGGCTAGTTTTGCTAACCTGGTCATGGCACATTGGGAAAGAGAGTGTTTATTATCAGGTACACAGTGGCAGGCAAAAATAAAATATTATACAAGATTTTTGGATGATATTTTTATTTTGTTTGAAAGGGAGGAAATGGATGCTCAAGAATTTATAGCATACTTAAACTCAACCACTGATTTTTTAAGATTTACATAGTCATTTTCTAAGGATAATATATCCTACTTGGACGTACATCTTAAGAAAGATAGAACTAACAATTGTCTGACATCACAAATTTTTCATAAGTCTACATACTCTAACACATTCCTTCATTTCACAAGTAATCATCCGTTATCACAAAAGAGATCGGTAGTTAAAGGCCAATTAGTAAGAGCAGCCAGAATGACCTCTAGGCTGGATAAGTTTGTTAGGGAATGCGGATTTTTGTACCAGTTATTTTTACAAAGGGGTTATCCCACATCCCTATTGCAGGATTTAGTAGAGGAAGTACAAAGTAAAAGGGATGCAGGAATTTATCTTCCACTCCTGACAGGGGAAATTATGGTTCAGGATATTAGACCAGTGAGGACAAGAGAGTACAATCCGTGTAGTTTTATTTTACAGTATAGTATCAATGCAACAGAGATAATCATGCAAACTAAGAAAAATTGGGGCATAATTATGCAGGATGCATTATTACTTGACAAACTGGAAAAACAACAAGGTTTTATTTTTAGGAGGGGTGCTAAACTTAAACAAATTTTGGAAGGGCAAAAACAACTGTATTCAGTGAGGAAAGGCATGTTTAAATGCCAAATGTGTAACTACTGTAAATACATAGATGTGGATTCAGGTTTTGAACTTAGAGGCAGGAAATTTACAACCAACTATAAGTTTGACTGCCGAAGTAAACAAGTAGTATACCTGGCAAAGTGTTTTGAATGTCTGGCCTTCTATGTTGGTAAAACCAACAGAAGGCTAAGGGAACGGATTTACGAACATGTATATAGTATAAGCAGGAATAAATTAGAAAACGCTCTGGCCAGACACATAAACAAACAAGTATGATGTGAGAGGAAGACCATCAAAGTTGAAATTGGAAAGACTGGAATTACTGTGGCAATTAAGGTTAAACGCTGCCCATTTTCCAGGTATAAATGATATATCTTCTTTGGCCTGTATTTTAAAACTGAGGAATTTAACACGCTGATTAAGAAATTTATTGAGCAAAATACCAGCAGATTGTTGATTAAATAAATCAATACAGTTTAAACGTAGAATGAGTAACATAGTATTCCTTTTAACAGTAATTTTAATAGCATTTTTAAATGAAATTCTAAATTTGTTTCAATGCTTTTTCTTTTTGGGAAAATATCGTTTATATAGATATAATTTATGAGTTTATGGAATGTTATTGATTTGTGCATATGTTACAGGGTATAATAGAATTTTCAAATAGAGCATTGAATAATTAAACATGATAGTTGAATGAAGTTTTTATGGAAATACATCAATTGTTTTTAGCATTTTTACTTTTTTATATTACACATTTTTTGCATTATATCATATATTTCATATATTCCATGTGGGGAGAAATATATACATGGGGTATTATATGAATTTGGGCAAGTTGTTTTTACAAGATCTGAAGACTTAAGTAGCAAATTAATTAAATAATTTTAATCTGATAATTAAGCGCCCAATGGGCTTGGATTCATAAATCACATGTTTTTTTTTAAAATGGATTTAAACTTTATGGATTATTTAATACTTTTATCTGAAGAAGTTCTTTGTATTGTAAGGAGAACGAAAAGTGAGTGTACTGTTTTTTGCTTAATTAAACCATAATTGTATCAATGCTGGGTGTTTCTGGACCTTTGTGTGTTGGTCTGCCTGGAAGCAGTGATTTCTCTGGACTTTGTTAGTTTGTTTTTGGATTCCCTACATTTCAAATGTCTAATAATTATTTAGTGACTGCAATCCTTAAAGATTTGACAGACAACTACAAATTTACAAACAACAGACCAAAAATATGGAAAAATGAACATCCTGTGCAATTCTTGATATCTGAAAGGAATGTGTAGAATTGACAGACTGCAATACAGTATAAGGTGGTCAGAAAATCCTAGGGTATATGGCTGAAGGGTTTGGATACAAAAGACCAAAAACTTACTGAAGACTGAAGTGACTTAAATATGAAGTAAACTGACACATTTAAGGAAAAAAGTAGAAATTCAAGTAGTGTAAACTGAGGAAAAAAAAGATGGGGAAAAAGAAATAACACGAGGAAGCAAGAAAGGGAATGCCAACTAAAGCAAGAATAGAGAGCATGCAGAAAGTGTTATTAAAGAATTGGAGAAAAGCACTGAGGTCTAAGAACAAGACAGAGACATGAGGGGACAGAGTGAAGGAACAGAATAAAATGTTGTGCATTTTTTGGGTGTAGTCTTTTTTATCATCAAGAGCTTTATAGATGTTTTCTTTCTTGTGCAACACCCAAGTGACCAAATGAGCAAATTGCATGTATCCTGTTTTACTGAACACATTCATAGATTAAGGGGAGGAGTTCTTTATACAGAGTTTGCCTTTCTGCATGACAGTAAATTTTTTGAGTTATGAGAAGCTAATAGTGGAGGATGCAAAAGTTAAGGGTGTGCAGTGGGACAACCCCCTTGCAAATATATGTATGTTTTTGAGTTTTCCAACTTGTTGAATATATTTCAAACAAGGTGAGATGTGGTACCCTACCTCATTGGCTTATTAATGGAATGTTCTTGATGACAAACTTCACTTGATCATCTTGTGCTTGACAAGTTGGCTGTCAGCACAAAAGATGAGACACAGATTTTTGCATCAATACTGAACATGGAAAGGGCAGTCATGATGACAACAAGGGATGGACAAAAACGCACACTTGTGGAAGAACTGAAAGAGAGGGAAATGAGATGGATAAAGATATACTAGCATTCAGAGATGGGAGAAGCTCAGGGACAAAGGGGCCTTGCAAACAAGATTCACAGAAGGCTCAAGGGTGCTAGCACAGCTTTTCATATCCTTATGAACAAGTGAGACCTTCTACATCTGGAAAAATGGTAACTATTGGAAGTGCCAAAACTCATTAATACAAGCCCAGAATAGCAAGACTGAATGGCCAGAAATGAGAACTTACATGTTATAAACATCTCAGATATTCCTATTCCTTACAATACCCCCCCCCTTTTTACTGAGATATGGTGATGTCAATATTGCTATATCCGTATACATACATACATACACATATGTGTATATATACATATATATATATATATATATATATATATATATATATATATAGGTTAATATTGAAAACCTTGAAACTGCATTGGTCGACCGGCATGTCAATGGCAGTTTTCAAGTCAGCAGAATGTTGAACCAGAATGTATCGACTACACTACAGCAAACAGGTAGTGTAGTTTGAGTATTTGAGTTTGACTTTGTGCAGGGAGATTGCAGTTCAGTGAGGAACAGGGAATTAGCCCAATTCCTCACTGTAGTGTGATTTCGGAGTTGGTATATTTAATGTGCAGGGGGTGGAGGGGTACAGTCCCCACATGGAGGATGCAGGGGGGTGTAGCTCCCCCTGCAAAATAGTACAATTAACATACCATTGACTGTAGAGTGTAACAGTACGTTAATGTGCATAGAAGGAGGTAAGTGACATCACCTCCTGCTATGTTGAATGCATCGAACTACGCATGTTGAGGTATTCATTTTTGCCTTGGTTAATGTTTTGAAATTCCGAATTCAGCATTTCGGGTCGACATTCTGAACGGTCGACGAAAGCGTATTTGGAATTTCAATAGTAAACCTTAATATATATATATATACATACATACATATATATATATATATATATATATATATATATATATATATATATACATACATACACGCACACATTTGTGTGTGTGTGTGTGTGTGTGTGTGTGTGTGTGTGTGTGTGTGTGTGTGTGTGTGTGTGGGTGTGTAAATATGTATGTTGTAGGAATGCTTGCCCTACTCATTGGGGGTGGGAAAAACAAATTTAAAGAAGAAAAGCTGTTTGACATTCAATATTCTCCTGTGTTTTTAGACTTTTTTGATATTTTGAGACCTGCACCTGAAAGTCACAACATTTCAAGAGGATGTCAGTAAAACACAACAGTGTTACCCCTGCATACTGAAATAGCAAAACCAACCTTATAACTTTAAGCTAGTGAGCACTGCTTATGCTGTTGATAAAATCATTAAGAAAATCCTCAGAGAAATCTGAAATTCAACTACTCCCAAGACCATAAACATCACAGATTCACAACATGATGATCATTTCTGATGAACCCAACACATTTCTACGAATGAATGATGAAAGATAGATAGAAACATAACCAGTGAAATCTGTAATACACTGGGGATTGGGGACTATAACCTTTCCTCACTGTAGTGCAGTCTTGGAGTTAGTATATATAATTATCAGGGGATAATGTGGGGAGAGGGTGCAGGGACATGCTCCTCTGCAAAAAAAAAGACTTTATTTTTAAAATCTGTGTAATTTGATTTCAAGTGTATTTGAATCTTTGTGATCCAAACAATTTTAGCATTATGACAAGAGTTCGAAGTTTTGATACTTTGAATGTGTGTCATAGATGTGTGTGTGTGTGTGTGTGTGTGTGTGTGTGTGTGTGTGTGTGTGTGTGTGTGTGTGTGTGTGTGTGTGTGTGTGCGTGTGTGTGTATAGACAGAGAGAGGCAATGGGACAGAGACAAGTACTTCAAAAGTAAAGATAATTTATATTGCACCAGAATGCATATAATGCTTAGAGATATATCAAAGTGCATTATATACATTCTGGTAAAATATAAAAGATTTTTATTTCTGATGTACTGATGACTCAGCAGAAAGCATTTGGGTGAGTATTGCATTCGGCATATGAAGCAAAGTTCAGAACAGCACAGACAATGAAAACTAAGTATAATGCAAAACATTGGACTGGTGGTAAATGCCCTAGAATTAAAAGCAACATGGTCTTATTGCTGAATGGCTATAACTTTGTCCTAGTTTGACTTCACTGTGAAACCTTCAGATAATAACAATGGTGTACTCTGTCATAAAATACACACAAGGCAGCAATTCTAATCCTAGAACGTGCAGTACATTACTCTTCTGAATCAGACATCACAGCTTTAGTCAGTTGAAAGCATTGCACTATAGCCATGCTATGTTCAATATATCTCAAAGAAAGAATCACAAACCAGCATAAATTAAATAATTCAAAATACAAAAAGATACATCAGAACCTGTTTCAGTAATCCAAGAAAACTGATTACTTTTATTAAGACAAAAAAGTTAAGTGCTTTCATTCACCGTAAGAACTTCCTTAGAACTATTCAAATTTCACACAAATACAAATTTAAATACAATCACATTGCCGATGTAGATTCACAATAGCCAGTAAAATGTAATCAGTTAACTTTAGTCACTCCTTTAAGAAACATTCATCTAATTTCACAGTAAAATAAACTTATTATAAAAATAGTCCAACAGTACTTAAAAACACAACAATAAATACTCTTCACCAAGGATTACTGTATCAAAGAACCACATCATAAAAAAATGTATTGCAGAAATATTATAAAAACAGTGAAAAACTATTACTAAAAATATATTATAAAAATTCTTAGAGTAATATAAAAACATATCTAAATAAATAAACAAGTCATGTTTTACTGGCTTTCAAAATTAGTATACTATTTAGAGAAGCCTTTTCATTTAACCCCAGTGGGTGGGTATCATTAAGTTTCAACTGCCAGAATATTTCTCTAGATTCCAGTTTTGCTTGCCATAACCAATCTCTACTCATTTTTGGAACCAGTTGTTTTAAACCTTGACATTTAGTAGAATGCTTATATAACGCATTCTTATTATCCTTATTTTTATTTGCTAGATTGCACTCATATATTCTCAGCTTCAACTGTCCTTCTATTTTACTGACATAGAATGGCAAACATGTAAGACATATCACCAAATAAACCATTCCTGACATGTTACAATTAAATCTATCATTGGTGGTTAATGACTGAGCGTAGGAACTAATCAAAACAATTATTTCATCATAAGTTTCTGGTGTCATTCAAAGGGGATCCAGTATCTGTCTTCCTGGGAAGACAAGATTGACATATCTCAAAGTTTTACCAGAAATGGCCTGCATCTGTCACCCCTGGGATTCCGGATACTGGCAAAGGCTCTTGCCACCCCATATAGTGCCTTTTTTAGGCAATGCCCTGAAGAGTAAATTACAACCATAACAACTGCAAACAAACGCAACCTGACAGTAATGCTACTCAACGCTAGAAGCCTAAATCTCAAAATGCACTCACTCGAGTCAATCTTAAAACTGGAGAACATCGACCTCTGTGCAGTAATAGAGACCTGGTTCAAGGCTCCAGAGAGCACCCCAGCGCTACTAGGCTACACAGCATATTACACCTTTCAACCGCCAAACCTGGACCGAAGCCCCAAAGGAGGTGTGGACTGAAGCCTCAAAGGAGGTGGCATATCCATCTTCATAAAGGATACGCACACCTCCAGACTGGTTGCCCAACATAATGCATCAGAGATACTACAGGTACAACTAACACTGACTAAAACGGCAATCCAGGTTGTAGCCTGCTATAGATCCCCTACAATGTCCCAAGACTCCCACTTCACATTCCTGAACACTCTGGAAAGCATTAAGGTTCAACCCAATATCCTTATACTGGGAGATTTTAACTACCTCTCCATTAGCTGGAAAAGCTACTCCTGCTCCAACTCATTTGCCCAATGATTCCTGGAATTCATTAACTCCAACGCCCTGGACCAACTCATTCTCACCCCCACCAGAGATAAAAACATTCTTGATCTGGTCATCACAAACATGGGGGAACGCTGCTCTACATCAGTGATCAGCTCCTCCCTGGACAGATCTGACCATAAGTTAATCACAGTCGCTATCCAAATCCCACCTTCACCCCCCCCCCATGAAGGAAACCACAGTGAAAAACTTCTCCAAAGCCAATTTTGTGCTTCTAAAGACAGAAGTGTCAAACTTCACGTCACCCATGCAAATAGGGAAAGGATAAACACAAACCCAAAAGGGTAAAATACTTGTACAAAATAATAAAATAAAAACAATATGGACTGCACCAAGTGTGGTTTATTACAAAGCTTACACCAAGCTCCAGAATACTAAGTGCCTTCACCATGCAAAACAATGGCTTCTTCACAGTCCAGGGAAAGGATGTATGGCTGCTGAATCATACACCAAGGCACTGTATGAGCATTTACACAAGTGCATGGATCAGGCCATACCTAACAGAACCAAGATCATGTCCTCCAAAAAAAAGAAAGCAAATCTGGTGGTCCCCTGCCATTAACAAACTCTACAACAGAAGAAAAAAAAACTGTTGCAGAAAAGGGCAAAGTCCCAAGACTGGAAAAAATTGCTTGTAAGTCTCAGCAAAAAACTGAGATCCCTAATCAAAGCCTCCAAAGCTAGTTGTGAAAACAAAATTGCAACAGGTGCTAAAGATAACCACAAGGCATTCTTTAGTTACATCAAGAACCTGCATAACAATATGCAGGGGTGCTCTGAGCTACTGCACAATGGCACCACTTATACTGAACCTATATTGACAGACTCAGAAAACTCCATCTATTCTCTGTCTCATATCGTCTACTAAGAGGTGATCTCTTCTTGACTTACAAAGCCATGTCTGACCCATCTCTGTTAGAAATGCCACATCTAAAGAGATCCCAATGCCTCTGCACCACAAGCTCCACAGACCTCAACCTCATTACCACAATCAACAGAACATGCTGGAGGGACATGTTCATAACCCAGAGACTGCCCATGCTCTGGAATAGACTTCCCATACATGTCAAGCAAAGCACCTCACTGGACCTCTTCAAGAGAAATCTTAATGAGTGGATGGGAAATAGAAAGTTCACCCTGGGGATCCCTCCAGTGGCTCTACTTGATAGAGGTGCTGGGAACTAACCTTGGGCAGCCTGATGCCAGGGTACTTCTATGGGCTAGGCTTTTAAAGGCTCCAGGGCCATTACCCTAGTACACACCTATGAACCAAATCATTAACTTCTATAATACTATAATTTTAAATCTTAAATCCATGTAGCTAGACCACCTGCAGGGGGAGGGGCAACACTCATAAACTGTTTATATTGATTTCCTCCTCCCTCTCCCTGTCCCCTTTTCCCAAGGGGAACTCTGTCTCTGGTCTGATGGCAATTGTTCTTCATCTCCCATGGTTTACCCATCAATCGTGTAGTCTTGGTAAATGATGGGAGGGGGAACATGGTTTGCCCTGTAATTTGATAGCTCTAAAAAATGAAAATCATCCCTCTGTAATTCTCACTGATGTTAAACTGTATTATTCTTAGTACTACTTAAGTGTGAAAAATGTTTTTCATTAGTTTACTCCCCATAGTTTTGCAGGGGAGCCTGAAATTCACTCTGGTTGTTGTAGCTTTTTATTTTTACTAATATTTTCATTCTCATTAGTATTATTAATGCCCCTGGGTGGAGAATAGACCTCTTTCTTCGCAAATATTTTTCTGTTCCTCAAAAATGTCTTTGTTTTTTTCTCCCTAATTTTCCTACATTTTGTATCAGTTCTCTCAAGCATCCTATCATACAAATATTTATACTGAAAACTAAAAATCATTAACAATTTCATGCTGCAGTTGCTTAATATTCAATTAAATGTCTTTCAGTTTCCTGGTATTATCTTTCATAATTAAGTCAATAAGCTCTAAGCCCATTTTATGAAACATATACAATAAATCCTTATGGAGTAAAGAACCATTTATCATACCTTTTGGATATTTCCAAATGTGTAGCCCCATAGAGACCCTTCCTATTGTTCTTGATTGTAGTAGAAAAGCATTATCTAACTTCAAAGTGCGAAACCTTAAAAGTGAATTTTCCAGTTGTTCACTCTCCTTAATGAGGGACAGTCTTGCCTTACCTTTTGCTGAGTCCATATTGTGTTGCTCCAACGTGGGGTCAAGTGTTAATGGAACAACGTAACCAGTCTAAAAAAATGTTTTTATAATCCTTTTTAGTCACAGCCTCCTCTCTAAAAATGTGAGACACATTTCTGATTTGCTGGTAAGCCTTAGATGTACCTGATACAACTACTGCATAGGTAGCTTTCCCAGAATTACAGGAAACATCACTTTCATCACCGCCTTGTGCTGGGCCCATCCCTGGATTATACCATCTGTGTAGCAACTAGCCATTTGAACTGCTACTTTCCCAGTCCCGCATCATAAGTACACAATTCCTTTTTTAGCAGCTGGTTAACCTGTGTTAGAAACCCAGTTAATTACTTTAAAAAACCTTGATGGCATTGACTCCAACCACCGCTTAAATCAGCCTATGCAAATGATATCTCACCTTCCGATTCACTCATATCGCACTGCTGTAGGACATCTGTATGATTTGTGTGAAACAAACAAACACCTTCAAAGAAAAAAAATCATAAACCAGTGTAAATTAAATATTTAATATACAAAACAATACACCAGAAACCACACCAATAATCCAAGACAACTGATTAATTTTATTAAAACAAAAAAGTTAAGTGCTTTTGTTTACCATAAGAACTTCTCAGAACTAATAAAATTTCGCACAAATACAAATTTAAATAAAATCACATTGCTAATGTAGATTCATAGTTGCCAATAAAATGCAATCAATTAACTTGAGTTGCCCATAGGACAAAAATAACATGTGCATCCAGAAAGAGAAAAGGGAAAAAGAAAATGAGCCTGTGATGCCCCTGCACTGGCCCAGTAATCATGGTGCCTCAATCATCACCACTGGCAACAGTGAGGGACATACACAATGGGAGGATGACAAGTATACACACAGTAAAGTACAATTTCCCTTAAGAGCACACAAAGATCACAGTCAGTCTGGGGATGATTTCTCCCTCTTTCTCCAGATCCCCAATAAGACTCCCCCCTGCCACAGCTATAGGGTTAAGATCTCAGCTGAGGGGTCAAGCCAAGACCTCCAGCACCCTCTCTGTCCAATCAGTGCTCCATGTCCCTGTCCAAGTAGCTGACACACACACTTTGAGATTTGATTTATATACAAACACACAGACACTTCTGGGGAAGGCTGGCACAGGTTTACTAGCTATGCCCCCTTCTGCCCAGACTATAGGTTAGTTATCACTGCCGCCAACACCTACTTATCAGCTACTATAAGGCCTTGACAAAGCGAGAACAATCCTACTGTGTAATGTTACTATTATCCAAATGGTAGTTTTTGACCAAGTCCCAGGCTATTAGGACTGACTTGTACAGTGTCACCAAGTACAAATGCAAATACTCTAAGAGCTTAAATATGCCTCACAAATATCAGCCTCAAAGATAGATTTAAATATATTTAACAATAAATAATAAAATAACAAGACAATACTCAATCAACACAGTTAATTCAGAGTTCAGAATCGCAAGAAATATTTTAAACCAAAATTGCAGGACAGTCTCAAATAAATACAGAAAACATTTAAACTAATCTTTACTATATTCCTATCTATATCTAAAATAGGTACTATGCCCTAAGTCTTACTTACAGACAACACACAGGCAGAAGTGTTGAGTGATGTTTCTAGGTCCAAGACAAGATACAAAATGCCCAGTCTCTCTCTGAGAGAGTACTTAAATTAATAACAAACATTACTGATGGGTCAGCATGGATGACATCACTTTTGTCACCTGCCTTCAGTTGCCAGGCTAACAGAAACTTAACAAAATGTAACATCTCTGTGTGAGAAATACATAT
The DNA here is from genome assembly GCF_019279795.1 of Protopterus annectens. Lineage (NCBI taxonomy): Eukaryota > Metazoa > Chordata > Ceratodontiformes > Protopteridae > Protopterus > Protopterus annectens. Next base: position 610,750,256 of record NC_056730.1, on the reverse strand, counting down.
CTCTCAGATGTGCAGCTGCTAGGAAGTCATAAAGCAATACAACAGTTTACATTTTAAACCTAGTAATTACTTTTCTCCAAGACAATACAAATACACCTCTTGCTCTAGATATCTTGTCTCCTTTCTGCATTAACTAACTTTTATAGCACATTGTAAAGGACTTAATTTCAACTTATTTTTTGAAGTTTTGTAAGTTAATCTTCTATGTTCCAGCAGGGTATGCTGTGGTTACATTTTTGAAGCTAAGTACATAACATACAGTTCTGTATAAATCATAACAATATTCACAAATGACATACAATTGTTTACAAAATTCCAGATACCTGGGCTGGCAGTGTCAAAGATCCCCATGCAGAAGGGCAAGAAAAGTAGAGGGCAGGGGTAGAAAGGAGTGAGCAAATACTGCAACAGTGAACAGAAGGACATCTACTGTTAAGGTAAAATTTTACACAACTGTATTATTTCCTTCCCTATCATTGTTGCAGTGTTCTTTACCTAAGGGACAGTACAAGAGCTCAAGAGAAAGCCTGAGAGGAAAAAAGCCCAGAGGAGTTGTCAAAAAGTCCATGCAGGATAGCCCCACAAAAGACTACCCTGGCCTGGCCCTGGAAATAACATCCAACTTGTAATGCTTGGTGAAAGTATGAAAGGAAGACCAAGTAGCAGTCTCAAGGACGGAATTTTTACCCAGACCCTTGAAAAAAGCACCAGAGGAGGCAACTTCCCTAGTAGAATGCACCATTACAGATCAGGAAAGACATTTTCCATAAAAAGAATAACAAAAAGAAATGGTCTTGCACATCCAGTAGGAAATGGTTTGCTTAGAAACAGCCAAGCTAAAGAGTCCTGGGATGAAAGGAAACAAAAAGCTGCTCAGATCTGTGAATAACCCACAGTGACAATTGAACTGTGGGCAAGTGAGAATAGATAATAGATCCCTTGTCTTATGTGAGAAGATCCACCCATTGAGATAACTTGTGGTGACTGCCCCTGGTGCAAGACTTGTGATAACAGAGTAAGAGGACTGAAGACATTCAGAAACATCCCCTTACAAGAAAAAGAGAGGGTGCCCACAGAGGACTTGGGACTCTGGAACAGAATAGAGTAAGTTGTCTGTTCAGACTGGAGGTAAAAAGATCTACCTGAGGAATACTCCACTGATGAACAATATCCAGAAACACATCTCTTTTGAACATTGGTTTGTGAGCTTGTATGCTGAACCTGCTCAAGGAGCCTAGTGCCTTCGGGCAGATAGCCAACTACCTACCTATGAACCTATACGAGTGGATGGGAAACAGAAAGTTTACCCCAGGGATCACTTCAATGGCTCTGCTGGACAGAGGTACAGGGAGCTAATCTAAGGGGACTGCAAAAGCCAATACATTCTGGCTACGCTTATAAATGGCTTCGGGCAGATAGCCTAGTATCTACCTGTGAACCACTAGACTGTGCTCTGAAGGAATGTAAACTGCCTGAAGAGTCACTTGATACTGGATAGTGAGATCCCAGACCTGAAGAGCTAGTTTCAAAGAAGATAGGACCTTGTGTCCCCTTGCTTGTTGACATACCACATCACTGGGGTATCGTCTATGAAAACTTTGAGGGAGCCATGATGAAAGAGGGAATGAAAAGCCTAAAGAGACAGAAACAGAGCCCTCATCTCCTTTATACTGATGTGATCTGATCTGTCGTGAGGAGGCCAGAGACGCTGAAATTTGAAGGGGCCACAGGAGACACCCCACACCCCGTTCAAGGCATCTGTAAAGAGCTCCTGAGTTGGAACTGGAGCTTGAAAGAAAGCCCTGGGTTGAGAGAAAGTTGAAAAATCCATCACCGAAGCTTGGGCTTGAGACAGGAAAGGTACATGGAAGTCCAGGGGGGGTGGCAATGTTGGAGACACACTGACTTCAGATACCAGTGAAGCTTTCTCATATGGAGCTTGGCAAGAGACAGCATGGGAATGGTGGAAGTCCTGCACTCTAGATCTCTGAGAAATTCCCTGGATGAGGCACATGCCACAGGAAAAAGAGACTGGAAAAAGGCAATGTGAGACAGAGTCTTGGGGGCAGTCAGGGATGCAGCATGAGTACCATCAGAAGCCTGCAGCTAAGGAAAATATGATCCCAGGAAGGAGTCAGAAATAATTTCTGGAAGTTTATGGTGACCCCCAGACTCTGTAACAGGGAAGTAGTAAACTTGAGATCCTGCAAAACAGTTTTGTGGGATGGAGCTTAAATAAGAAGATCGTCTAGATAGGGAGAGATATGAATTCACTGAATCTTGCACAAAGCAATGACAGGAGTGAGGCATTTAGTGAATGCCCTTGAGCCAGTAGAAAGGTCAAAGGACAAAGCAGAGAACTGAATATGCAAGGAAGAACCAGAGAAATGTAAACATTTCCTGAAGAGAGGATTGATGTGGATGTGAAGGTGTGCATTCTTGAGACCCAAAAAGGCCTGGGGTAAAAGAGGCACAGTGGTGCAGTGGTAGTATTGTCATCTCACAGCAAGGGGTTCTCTGGTTCGATTCTCGGCTGGAGTGCCTTCTGTGTGGAGTTTGCATGTCCTCCCTGCATTCGTGTGGGTTTTCTCCAGGTACTCCGGTTTCCTCCTATTTTACAAAGACATGTGTCTGGAGCTTTTCTCCCCGGGCCTCTGCTGAAAATTGGCTTCGGACCAAGTTGGACTTTCCTGGTAAACAAATGCTAAATAAAAATAAAAAAAGAGGAAATAAAGGTTGCAAATATAACATCCAAAAGGAAGGTATCTTGAGAACGCTATTTAGCCAGGAGAGATCCATGATTGATCTCCAAGCGCCCTCCTCTTTTGGGACCAGAAACGGCCTGGAGTAAAAACCTTCCCCCCATCTGGGCAGAAGGCACTGCCTGAATGGTGCCCTGAACCAAAAGATAATGAAGAACCTCTGGAAAATGAGACAGCCATTCCCAAGCAGGCTGAGGAATGCCTGAAAAGGGAGGAAGGGATTTCCAAACCATAAAGTATCCCTGATAGATAATGAATAAAACAGAAGAGTCTGAAGTTATCTGTAACCAATTTGGAGGAACTGGGGAAAGACAGAGGGACAAGGGAACCTGGACAAGAGCAAGAGAAAGAAAACTGTCAGAGAGAACCCAGCTTATCCTGGAAAGGAGATTTCTGGGAGGTAAAAGTCCAAAAAGACTTAGCAGGAGGCACATGTCTAGAACCCCATGGGAGGACAGCATAATTACTTATGAACAAAATCAGATTTACTGGGTTAATTCCTCAGAAATTTGGGATTAGGAAAAACAAAAATATGTTTCAACTCCTGTAAAGCTTTAGCCTTGTACTGGTGAGACTTGAAAGTTCTGCTGCAGAAGATCCAAAAAGATTCTTTAATCCAAAGGAGTATCTAACATTTGGCCTTAATGTCATCAGGTAAAGTCTGCAGAAGAAGCCAAGAATAACATCTCATTACTGAAATAAAGGCATCAGCCTTGGAAGATGCATCAGCTGATTCATAACTTCATTTGATTGATGGTGGGCAACTTGAGGAGTAGAGCCCAGCAGGGAAATGGCCAAAGCCTTCTCCTCAAAGTCAATAAACTACCTTAGAAACCTGAGAAAGGAGGGTCAAAGTATACGTGGTCATATGAGTCTGGTAGTTGATGGCCCTAAACGATAATGTGGCAGCAGTGTCATCTTTTTGCCCAGCCTTTCCATAGCTCTACAGTCCTTATTAGAAGACAATAGCTTGGTAGAGGGAAATAATTTGGATGGCTTATCAAAGGAGACTGACACTACATAAGGGTCAGCAGAAGGTCATCTGGAAAGATATTTGCACAACTCAGGAACTTTATAGAATCTATTTGGCTTCTTAGGTGCAGGGGGTGAGAGTCAGGGGCTACAGATGCTGCTGAGAAGGTATCCAGTAGGACAGAGAAAACAGAAAGAACAGTAGATGGCTTAGTAGACTCCATCAGTAGGAGCTCATAATATCTTTTTTTGAATATAAGAGACTTAAGAACAATCCCACATAAAATAATCCATCAAACTGGCAACAGTGTGCCCATAAGAGACCTCCTCGGGGAGAATATGGACTGACAAAATCCTCCTCCTCAAAGCTGTAGTCCAACGTGGAAGGGAATTGGGAAGAGTAAGTCACAGAGTCTTCCCCCGAGTCCAGGTCCTTATCCGAGGAGTCCAATTCCCTGGGTCTCTTAAGTGGAATGGAAGACTGAGGAGCAGCAGGCACAGAGACCCTTTGAGGTGGCTTCAAGGCCATCAAATCATTAAATATATCCTGAGTGAAATCTTACCATTTAAATTGGGGATCCTGAATAACAGGGTAAATACTCTTTGTTTTCTGCTTAATTTTCTTTGGGACATCCACACAAAGCACCCCTAAAGTGTCAAACTCCTTGTAAAATTTAATAATGGTTGCAAGAATCTCTTCTAAACAGCCAAGGAATCCTCCTTGGTCCTTTGGAAATAATCAGACAAGGTCCACCCCTCAATGTCAGGTACACACATTTGAAAAGCCTCTGAGGACATATGAGAAGCCAGATCCAGGCTGGCCTCTGAAAAGGTCATGGTAGAAGAATCAGAAGCAACTACCAAATGGTGCTCTGGCCTTTCACAAGCCACAAGAGAGACATCCAGGACAGGCTGGACAGTAGCCAGATCAGAACTAATTTTCTTGGCCTTTTTCTTGGCAGGCGGCTGGCCTTCTGGACAGCAGGATTCCATCATAGCACCCTGAGCCAAGAACTTCAGATGTTGGTTCCCTACTTATATGAACAAGGAGAGATGAATATGTAGGGTCTTAGGCTCAAATGCCTGGCATATACAGCATTATGTATGACTGTGGCAAGCTCCCAAACAGAAGAGACACTGGCAGTGATGGTCTTTATGGGGAATCTACCTCCCACACTGACATTTTCCTTTTCTGGATAGCCAGAACACAATAGCCACAATAAATATGAGAAAGAGAAGAAACCCCAATGGGATACTTTTTTGAAAACATGACTTGGTGACCAGCACAGCAGAAGGCTGTTCAGACCAACATTCAACAATGGTATTTGGAATGATGACAAAGAAGTTCTGTGTGTGTGTGTGTGTGTGTGTGTGTGTGTGTGTGTGTGTGTGTGTGTGTGTGTGTGTGTGTGTCTATATGTCACCTTTATACCTTAAACCTTGTGTGGGTAGCATATGTGTGACATACAATGCCTATAAGAACTACAGACTTTGGTATGTTGGCAAGAGGTTGGGCTATCCTTGGCAGGAGATCTCTTACGTAAAGAATACTGCAACAGTGATATGGAAGGATAACTGTTCCTTTAAAGAGTAACTAGAGTTAATCAATTGCATTTTATTGGCAATTGTGAATATATGTCAGCAATGTGATTTTATTTAAATTTGTATTTGTTTGAAATGTAAATAGTTCCGAAGAAGTTCTTACAGTGAATGAAAGCAATTAACTTTTTTGTTTTAATAAAAGTAGTCAGTAGCCTTGGATTACTGGTGTGGTCTCCGGTGTATTGTTTTCCATGTCACTATATATACACACACACACACACACACACACACACACACATATATATATATATATATATATACATATATATATATATATATATATATATATTTACTTCTGGTGTACTGAAAGCTTGGTAAATAACATTTTTGGCCCTGCACTAAGCATTCTGAGTGCAAGTTCACTACAGCACCCCAATGAAAACCGAGTATAAACCAAAATGTTAGACTATGGCAGTAAAGGCACATGAGCTAAAGTCTCAGGGAGTTCATTACAAAACTTTCAGCTAATAACAGCAGTGTGTTCAGCTACAACACATATCTAAGACTGCAATTATTACCTCAGAGTTTCCACAGCAGAAAACCTCTGAATTTGACTCCACATCTTTAGGACTTGGAAAGCGTGCCTTTGCAGCTGTGGCATATATTTTTTATGTTCAAGTTTTACTTCAGACACAATGGGAACTTGGTATACACATGGTCTGGGCATTAGTTTATTCAGCCTTTTGAACTAAGGTCAAATAGTCAGCATGTGGAAACCAGCATAATATTGGACTCTGACAACAAATGCTCTCTGAAATGCTGCCTTTACTAGCTGTATATAAGAAGTCAGATGTCAGTTCTCCACAGGTAGTTCACAATAAAAAAAATCTGGAACCACTAATAAGATACTTGGGTACAAAATACATATATAGTGACCTAGTGGAATGTGCCATTGCTGAGACGGTACATTCCTTTGAGTGTGAGAAAATCACATAAATATAATGGCCATGCTACTCTTTAGCAAACTATTCCCCCAACAGCTATATCAGTAATCATTCAAAAGTGATGCTGTAACAGTTGTTTGCTTTCATACATCACCTGCTACCAAGAATGCCTCACCGAGAAGAAAAGATAAAAAAGCAACAATAATGTAATACACTTTGTTGCTCTAGCACATCCCACCTCAAGTCAATTGCCACAAAAATTCAATAAAAAATACAGGCATCAAGAACAACCCCGAACAAACAGATTAGGTGGATAAACACACCAAAAACTCATATCAAAGACAAAATGCTACTAGTCGACATGGCTCGACAAAAGCAGAGTTCTGACATTGCTTAAACACTTTAATTCAAAATTACCTCCTTAGACTACGTGATCTCAGTAGTGGTCTTAAAGGAAAATGCTCATTAAAACCTTTCCCCTATCACTTTGTAGCTCTAAAATCCACTTTGTTTCAATGCATTCTGTCAACGTTTTAGTATCATCACCTCTAATATACACTGTAAAAGGTTCTAAAACACAACACTTAAAACCATGATTACTCCCAGCAAAAGAAAAATCTTTGTACAAAGTATTCTTATTGTCCTGTTTACTAGCTGTACACGTTCACATATATGACCTCTCAGCATTCTATTACTTTATCTAACATAGAAACTCTGACATATTGTGCAAACAGATAAATAAACTAAGTCTTGAGTTTTACATTTAGCATAATAGTTTAGCTTATCTATCTTCTTCATCGCTATATAAGCTAATCTATATTTCTGTTGCTGGAAGTAATGGTGGTTTGAAGTTTTGTGTTTTAGAACCTTTTAGAGTGTGAATCTGAGGTGCAGATACTAAAACTTTGACAAAATGCATTGAAACAAAGTGGATTTTTGAGCTACAAAGTGATAGGAGAAAAGGACTTGAGCATGTTCCTTTCAGACAGCTACTGAGATCATGTGGTCTAAAGAGGCAATTTTGAATTAAAGTATTTAAGCAATGTCAGAACTCAGCTTTTATGATCTGAAGAAGCTCCTGGTTTGGGCGTGAAAGGGCTAATCTTACCGTATATTTGTTTTATATTTGTTCATTTTATTTTTCTCTATTAAAGGGTTTTAACAGCCGTGTTGACTGGTAGCATTTTGTCTTTAAAAATACAGATATGTTGTACTGTGGGCAATGTGTATTGTTACCACTTACCACAGATCTAGCTGTTTTTTCTGCCACAAAAAAATCATAGAGCAACTGATCACAAGTAATGCTCCTCATCTTGGAATTTTTAGACACTAAGTTCTGATCTCACCTGCAACAAGCCAAAGCAGTGACCACTTTAACTTGATCAGCCTCAGCCTACCTTTTACTTTTTTCTACCGACTGCCTAACATATCTCTCAAATGTTAATCTCCAAAATGTGGAGCACTACCTCTCACAGTGTGGAACAAATGGACAAAGTGTGGAACTACAACTTCAGTTGGGAAGTTCATAACATGGTTAATAAGAGTTTTTTCTCATTCATTGAGATGTTCTTTGGATGAACTAATATGATTCGATATTATTTACCACGGATGTTTGGTTAAAATCTCGTAACAATGATTGTGTGCTAGACTCTTTTAATGTGGATCAACATGAAACATGGAAATTTAACACTCAAAAGTGAGGAATGCTCCTTATAATGAGGTACATCTGTCAACTTATGCCACCTACCCAGTCAGACAGCCACTTCAGCTTATCAGCTGTGATCACCAAAAGAGGTAGGAAAATTGCCACAATAATGCATTTAAAGTCAATGTTGTAGAGCAGAAGGCGCTGCTACAGGGACCCCGAAAAAAACTGCTAATCATAGTGAAAGTAATTTAAAAAAATGCAGATAACTCTATATATATATATATATATATATATATATATATATATGTATGTATATATATATATATATATATATATATATATATATATATATATTTTTTTTTTAATATAAATAATATATATATATATATATATATATATATATATATAATATTTTAGTAGACCAAAAGACCAGAACACCGACAATCATAACACAGAGACTGAAACACCGAAAATCCACAATCACAAAAACCCACATCAACGAATTTCACAATAACGTCAATCAAAGCACCGACAATCATGTGTAAATCAATTGAACTAGATATTCCAGTCACCACAGATATCACCGTTTATTGGTACATTCACAAAGCAGACTTATGGGTACATTTTATATCACTCTATGGCGCCCATACTGTAAAGAACTTTGACAGCATAATAGTACACTATTGAGAATATAGCATACATCACCCACTAAGCAGCTTAAGTGAACCTGTACTACAGCAAACAAAACAAATCAGTACCGTAACACTCCCAACTGTGTCAATACCCCCATTTAAAAGTCAAGTCTTCACTGCGTTACACATGTGAGCAAACAATTTTCACTGCCACACTTCTTTCTGATGATGACACGTACGTGAACTCGGGTTACATCTTTAGTAGTTTAACAATAGCGTTCACGAAGCCAAGAGGTGAATACCCTTCCCTAATGGCCAACACATTTTGGAACTGCTGATGTCGTATGATAAGCCTCCTCTTCTTAGGTGAAGTGATGTACCCTGTTGCCATCCTGACAAGTACTTCATCAACCTGATCCTATTCCCTTACTAAACATGATAACAATACTGACATGTTCGTATCCTACTGCCGAGGAGGCATTTAAGCCTCCTATGCCAAGCCTCCATGGTATTTTGGGTACTTTGGTAAGCATAACTCGTTCAACTCACTGACATTCCAAAATGGGATAGGAATCAGTGGGGGAAACCTCATATTGGATGTTGTTCTTGTACTGAATTTATGCTGTTTACCATAGACATACCAGTCTACTGGAAAGGTAGCTTTCAATAACTCATATGTACTCTGCACTTCACATTCCTGTAGAAATGCTAGGGCGACAAGAGACTTAATGGCCAACTGAAATGATTTTGACTTATTATATATTGATGCTAACCCCAAACATTGCACCTTACCCCACACATTTTGCGCGAAGTGGAATAAACATCCCTTTGAATGGGCATCGGGCACATTTAGTCTGACACGTTTTAAGGTGGAAATTTTGAAATCCCATAATACGAACCACACGTTAGCTTCAAAGCCATGCTGTGATAGCAGGTAAAATATACTATGCCACAGATAGTTGTAGGACTTTAAAGATTTCTTCGATCGGAAATAGTGGAATAGCTTTACTGTAAGTGCCATACCTGACAAAACCATGAGTACTATACAATTGCCGTATAGTTATACCTTTACTGAAGACCGTACATCCATGGCCAAATGGAGGTACGACTCAAGTCATACAGATTGTTAACTGTGGTAAATACAACTACACAGGTGTCAGTGCTAGGATCATGCATAACATTACTGACAAATGTTCCGATTTTCAAGGGATACTTGGAGAAATCAGTGTTATTTACTGTGACATTTTCGGTTCCATGTTGTAGACTTGTCTTACGCCGTACATGCCCTACCTGCTGTAGCAGTGCTTTTCTACAGGGTATATGGTGCATAGTATCTGAAGAAGTGGAAGCTACTGCATCTTCCACTATCAGGCATGGTGTATCATGACTGTAAGTAGCTCTTAACTCATTGCACACAACATACCTATCTATCAATCCGGGTTCCCCTGGGTGATTATGTGAAACAGACTTCTCGAGCATATCTCCGTTTGGCATTACTACTGTAATTGCTTGGCCTTTGCAACCTTCTGATATTTTATATATTTACAACCCCAATATTGTTTTGTATTTCTTGCCCTCTCCAAATGATAAAGGTAGTTATCTACTACCAGCAACTGTTTTCCCTTTTGAGAAGTCACTGTTGTGTAGATGCTGCCTAACACTCCTGGAGCTTCTATGTTTATCTCAGCAAGGTTTCTTTGGTACGTTGCACACTGTTAGCTGTTTCCTAAGGCGTATTTGTACACTGTAGGATGTAAAATAGTTCCGTTGAGGATGAATATCATGTATGAATTAAGTGCACTACTTCACAGTTCATGTATTGCCATTCTCCATTAACTGGTATGTTACATATAGTAGGGTAGTTCGTTATTGTGATGTTTCGTTGACGTGGGTTTTCGAGATTGCGAGGGTTCGGTGTTGCAGTCTCAGTTTTATGTTTTTCGGTGTTCTGGTTTTTCAGTCTACTGAAGTAGACCCATATATATATATATATATATATATATATATATATATATATATACACACTAAATCTGAGATCACACTACAGTGGGGAAAAGGGAATATTCCCTTATCCTCACTGTTACACGATGTACAAGAACAAGATCCTCTCCCATATAACAATAAAAAATAACGTACCTGTACCACCACAGACTCCTGGAACCGGCGTCCACACTTCACTCAATTGATTTTCTCAAAAATGGATTTTCAAATAAATGCACTTTCACGAAAACGTACTGGCAAAATTGCAGTTTGATGCACTGTAATTTTGATTGGTCAAATTAGACCCATATATATATATATATATATATATATATATATATATATATATTTATATATTTACATACATACAGTATATATTGAACAGTGTCTGCTGTTACCACTGTGTGTAGCTTTATCTGGTTTCCTACAAGAATTTAAAGTAATATGCATTCCAATAACAGAAATTACTCAATGAAGACATGTATGTTGAGAAACTACTGTGATTTGTTGATAAAAGTAATGGATTACACATGACTGGACAGCATAGTAATAATAATTGGTTAGCTAACCATGTCCTGTTACTGTCTGTGGGGTAGAGGTGGGCACATTTTTTGTCTCCAACTGTATGGATACAGTATTTTTTTTTAATGTAAAATCTGTGTGTGTGTGTGTGTGTGTGTGTGTGTGTGTGTGTGTGTGTGTGTGTGTGTGTGTGTGTGTGTGTGTGTGTATGTGCGTGTGTGTGCATGTATTAGTATGCTTAGTAGTACACAAAAACTAATTATGTTTTACTGCTGTGTTCCCTGTTGTACACTCCTTAACAGCTGGGGGCAACAATAACAATCTAATTGCAAGTGTGAACCAATAAAATAGTTAGTTATCCTGTTTAACAGTACCCTATCTTTCACTATGTAGACCGACAAAATTGTTAACAAGACACTTATTCGACTGTAACTCTGCTATAAACTCACTCATCTCCTGTCACCAACTGCTCAATAATCTGTGGCCAGAAATGTCCTCAAACCGAAAGTTGAATATGCTCGTCCCCTTGAAAACCTGCAGTCAAGCTTTAATTTATAAAACCCGTAAATAGCCAAAAACAAGCTTTGGAGATTTGCCCTGCTAGTAAACTACAAGAATATGCCACTCTGTCTTACTAATAGGCTACAACTGGTTACCCGTACGAAATGCAACCATAATGGCTCTCAGCATCTTTACTTTCAAAATAACAATCAT